>NC_053026.1:25582506-25763236 GCF_003073215.2 Triticum urartu
AAGCTTCATCCGCATATCAGCGCCCAGATGAGTAATGCGAGTGCCTATCATGGTTTAATATCAGCCAAACTGGTAAACAATAAGATCTGATGAATTGGACAAAAAGCATAAGGATATACTTACCAAATACAGCGGACGGCATGGCGTTGATTTGCCACTTCAAGCTAGTTAGTTCATCTACAACTGGCTTCAGGGCTGCTTCGGCATCCTCAGCTCTTTTGGTTAAACCGGCCTTTTCGGTTTCCCAGTCAGCACTCTCCTTGCTAAAAGTCTCCTTTAGCTTTTCCATAGCTGCCAGGGCATTGGTCAGTTCCTCCTTAGCTTTCACAGCCTCTGCTTGTTGGGACTTCACGTTCTCTTGCAAGTCAGCGGTTCGGGCATCTCTATTGCTTAGCTCGGCCTGTAACAACGAAGATATGTCAACAACATGATATGTATTTTCTAAGTACTAAGCGTATAACAAGTTATGCACTTCATACTTGGGGACTAATGCCTATTTGCTCTATTATCAATACATCTTTTATAAGTCTCCAGGACAGTGCAAGCATTATCCTTGACACTTGGGGGCTAATGTACATCTGTTTCAAACGGATGCATGGATTCAAGACCCGGATTACCTCGCAAAGCAAAACCAGCCTTTGGGGGCTACACTGAGGAAAGCTACATAATTACATTGGTAAAGTATCGGTTTTGTTTTCGCTAAGGACCTGACATTTTGAGGGTCAGCAGGAGAGGATTAAAGTATTACAAAGTCCCGGTTTAAGATTAACATCATAAAACGGCCCTTGGGGGCTACTTGGGCTAGTGTTTCAACTTTGGAATCAAGAAATAAAGGGATATGAAAATACCTCATAACGTTCCTTCATCAAGTTCACCAAACCAGCCTCATAATCTCGGTTTGAGTGCAGACAGTTTAAAAAACCGGAATGGAGTTCTTCAGGGCTGAGATGAGCATAACTTGACAAATCAGTGCTCCATTTACTCTTCTCCATGGCAGCACGCTCTTCTTTGGCGCTATGTTTGGCCAAGATTATAGGATGGCCAGGAGAGTTCTGGCCCATGCCGGTAATGATAACGTCATCTCCTAGGCCTCCAGTAGTTTTTGTGGGTGATGGTGGACTACTTGTAACTCTCACCGGACTAGCCTAGATTGGAGCTGCCGGATCAGTATCAGGAACAGCAGTATCAGCCTCAGTTTGTTCATTAATATTCCGGTCTTGAGGGGGTGGCTCATCAAAGGTAGCGTCAGGATGGGGACCCTCTGGTTCACGAGTTTGGTCCGGTACATCTGTTTGCTCCTGTTCAAGAACCACCTGGTCTTCAGACGGATTGTTCACCCGAGCTTTTTTGCTAGGTCTGGCTTTGGCTCTGCAAACAAAAATAAAAGAGGTGAAAATTTAGCATATTACTCAGAATATGTAAATCGTTCGAACAAAGGGTTTGAGTACTTACCCAGCTATAGTTTTGAGAGGAGGGAGTTGGGTTGTTGTTGACTCACCAGAGGATGAGGGAGGTGTCACCTGATAATTTGAATCGGACGGATTAAGAGGTTGTCTAAAATAACCTGCCTTGGGATAAGAATTGTCAGAAGTGAGAGAGACCTCAGATCAGCGCTTCCAAACCGGGGTATCAGGTAAACCGGCCGAAGTGACCTGTTGGCCGCTGTGCCGGGTTGTCCAGCGAGCTTCATGCTGCTGCGTCTTCAAAATAAATGTTGGATCCAAGTAAGCAAGAGGATGAGAAAAGCTTACTTTCCGGACCATTTGACGGGGTTTTTGTGTTGGCATAGAGTCTGAACCGGAGGAAAGGGTAATTACCTCTACATCATTAGCCTGGCTGCCTTCTACGTCCTCCTGATAAAGATCATTGTTAATGAGATGCATGAAAAGGGAGCCAAGGGAGTCAAGTTCTACCTCAACTTCCAGTTCCTCTGCATCTTCATCAAGTTCCATGTTGATACGTTCGGCTGTTTTCCACTTTGAGGTTCGCTTGACGGCTTTGGTTTTGGGACGGGATGGCTTTGCCGCTTTATCTGCGGATTTCAGCTTCCGGAAGGGATCATCACCCTGTTTATACACAAACAGAAGAAAGTTTAGAAGATGAACAATTTAAAGATATCAAAGATAAAAAGGAAGCATAGTGCTTACAGCAGGCGGTTTATTTTGAGTGTAGAAGGGGTTCAAGCCGGTTTGGCGACAGACTGATTCCGATTCATTCAAAATTTTCTTAACGCCTTCAGTGACCTCTTCATCGGTTAACTGAATGTTGATGTGGCGTTAGGGGTATTCTAATGCACTGGTGTACTCACACATTAAACCGGGGAGGCGGCTTAGTGGCAAGATGCTCCAAGATATCCAGCAACGCACAAAATCGCCTGATAAACCGTTGGCCATAAAGGCCCGGAGCTTGGCGAGTTGAGGGGCATATTTGGCCCGTCCCGTAGAACTTAAAAGCCGGTGATCACAATAACCCGGAAGAGGGTTGTTATCTTCAGGAGAGGTATCTATGCAGTAGAACCAAGTCTGGTTCCATTCCTTAGGGTGACTGTGCAGTTTGGCATGAGGGAATTGAACTTCTTTCCGCTTTTGAACAGAAACACCACCAAGTTCAGTGTTGGGACCATTTACAAATTATGTAGGTTCAGATGGAAAAAGTCCCAGAACAGCTCAGCAGTTGGTTCTTCTTGTAATTACACTTCACAGAAGACTTGGAAGTTGCATAGATTGGACACCGAGTTGGGTCTGATATCTTGAGGATGGAGTTGGAAACTGGCAAGAACATCTCGGAAAAACTTCGACCCGGGCGGTTTGAAACCACGGCCTATGTGATCGACAAACACCACTACCTCACCCTGCCTCAGAGTAGGATGATTCTCTGTTCCTGGAACTCGCCATCGAATTTCAGTTTTCTTGGGCAAGGTGCCGATATTGACCATTCCGTTCAACTATTCTTCGGTGACCCGGGAAGAAGCCCAGTTGCAAGCGCAAAACTGTTTGGCCATTGTGAAACAAAACCTGAAAAAGAAATGCCGGTTTACAAATCATTCATGGTGGTACACAAGATGCAATGGAATAAAGATATACAGATATGTGAAATTGTGTAAACCGGAGACTGATACAATAATGAATGAGAAGGTCATATCAAGGGTATACATGTGTTGTTAAACCGGACTGTTACAATGAATGTAAAGGGGGTCTGCCGGTTTACCAGGGGACTAATGGTATGAGATAGATTGTTTTTACAAGGGTAAACCGCCTACATGGTAAAGAGGATACAGACCCAAGGTAAAATGACTAAGTAAGGAGAAACAGATTTCGCAAGAGGACATGGAAATTTTGGATCTACTGAAGACAGGAAAGCAAAAATATTTTGACCTAACAAGGGTTGGAACCACGGCAGTTCATAATGCTTCAGATCGGTTTTTGCATACAAAAGGTTTGTTCTAGTAGCGGAAAGTAAGCTATTTACGCGCAATATATCAAGCGTGAAGTTTTTTAAGTCCATAGATGAGGAGGAACAGAGCCGTATTGGAGCCCCGATGAACTTTGATAAACTGCGAGGAACGAATGAACCTTCAAACAGATCTACAAAGGGGGAAACAGAAAGAACTCACAGAGGATGGAGCAACAAAGGAGCACCACAGTTTTCTGGTACGACCAAGTTGATGCAGCGGCCAGTGGAGGAACAGTGGCAAAGCTCGGTAGCGGCGGCGGCGCTCAGGGACAGAGATGTCGCAAGGAGGAAGAAGAAGGAAGCGGAGACGAAGGGGATAAAGAGAAGGGCCTGTAGTCTTATTTATAAGGTGAGCCGATAAGTGACAGGTGCGTAAATCGAGGAGCTGGAAATGGATAGTTATTAAGGATGATGCCTCAAGGGTTGAAACGATCATTAATGAAGGGAATCTTCGGCTTCAATGGGTAGATGACATCATAATGATTGGCTGCGGATTTAAAGGATGACGTCACGGCGATTTACCAGATTTATACAAAGGTGCCAGAGCAAGAATTTTTCTAAGTATGGGATATTGACATGAACAAGTTCAAATCAATCTGGGGCCTAATGTTGGGGCTATAGTTACTGGAGGTAAACCGGCTAGGCATGGCCGGATTAGCTCCATGAAGATTGAAGCCCATGAAGATGAGAAGATACTGGCGCTTTAAGAAGGCGCAAGGCCCAAAGATGGATTAAAGCCTGTAGATGTGAACCGATTTTATCATGTAAACTTGTATTGTAAGTTAGAGGAATAGAGACCGAGTCCGGCCTCGGGACTCTGTAAACCAGCGAGTGTTAACTTGTGTATATAAAGGGACGACCCAGCCACGGTTTGGGGACGGGAAACCGTAGCAATACCAATCACAACTAGACGTAGGATTTTACCTTCATGGAAGGGGCCGAACTAGTATAAACTCCCCGTGTCCCCTTGTCCGGTTTAACCCCTTTAAGCTAACCCATTGGGATGGCTCCACGACTAAGAACTTTCACGAGGACATCTGCCATGACAAACCCATGACACTCCCCCTCTCTCTCTCCTCTCTCTCTCTCTCTCTCTCTCTCTGTCCCAACCTATTTCCCGTCCTTCAGTTATGTATGGATGTCGACTGATCTCCCTCAAGACATAACTAGGTCTCTCCTTCTCAACACATATACGAGTCGTTCTACCTCTCTAGTTAGGTCTCTACCTCCCCCCTCCCCCCCCACACACAATGATACATCGAGCGCTCTAGTCATGTCTCCCTGCCACACACAAACTTGCCCTGTGCCCTTTGACGTACCGATAGGTCTGTCGCCCTATATCTTTGGCTTGCACACACACAATTTCGTTGCCTCTTGAGGGAGTCCTGGATTAGGGGGTCTCCGGACAGCCGGACTATATCCTTTGGCCGGACTGTTGGACTATGAAGATACAAGATTGAAGACTTCGTCTCGTGTCCGGATGAGACTCTACTTGGCGTGGAAGGCAAGCTAGGCAATACGGATATGTGTATCTCCTCCTTTGTAACCGACCTTGTGTAACCCTAACCCTCTCCGGTGTCTATATAAACCAGAGGGTTTTAGTCCGTAGGACAACATACAATCATACCATAGGCTAGCTTCTAGGGTTTAGCCTCTCTGATCTCGTGGTAGATCTACTCTTGTACTACCCATATCATCAATATTAATCAAGAAGGACGTAGGGTTTTACCTCCATCAAGAGGGCCCGAACCTGGGTAAAACATCGTGTCCCCTGCCTCCTGTTACCATCCGCCTTAGACGCACGGTTCGGGACCCCCTACCCGAGATCCGCCGGTTTTGACACCGACATTGGTGCTTTCATTGAGAGTTCATCTGTGTCGTCGCCATTAGGTTTGATGGCTCCTACTATAATCGATAGCAATGCAGTCCAGGGTGAGACTTTTCTCCCCGGACAGATCTTTGTGTTCGGTGGCTTTGCACTGCGGGCCAATTCGCTTGGCCATCTGGAGCAGATTAGAAGTTAAGCACCTGGCCACCAGGTCAGGTTTGGAAGCTTAAACTACACGACCGATATCCGCGGAGACTTGATCTTCGACGGATTTGAGCCTCTGCCTTGTGCGCCACGCGGTCACGATGAGTACGATTTAGCTCTACCATCAGACAGTGTTAAGGAGATCGCACCGGCAGCCGCTCCGACCCTCAATTCGGAGCCAGTTGCGCAGTCCATGGACGGGTGGATGGACCCCGCCACAGAAGCCTTATCCTCATCGGTGATCGAGCCGAACATCGACCTTACCCTGCACGAGAGCTGTGTTGTCAAATTGTCGGATCCTTCTCTGGCGACGGACTCCAAACCGCCTGCGCTCGTTCCTAGCAAATCTGATGGGGCGCCAATCATGGAGTTTACCTCCGCGGATATTTTTCAGGACTCGCCCTTTGGCGACATACTGAACTCATTAAGGTCTCTCTCCTTGTCAGGAGGATCCTGGCCAAACTATGTCCGGCAGGATTGGGATGCGGACGACGAAGAAATTCGCAGCCCACCCACCACCCACTTAGTGCCACTGTCGATGACTTAACCGACATGCTCGACTTCGACTCCGAAGACATTGACAGTATGGACGACGATGCGGGAGACGAAGAGAAACCACTGCCCACAGGGCACTGGACAGCCACCTCATCATACGATATATACAAGGTGGATACACCCAAAGAAGGCAATGGCGACGAGACAGCGGAGGATGACCCCTCCAAGAAGCAACCCAAGCGCCAACATCAGCGGCGCCGCTCTAAGTCCCGCCAAAGCAAAAGTGGTGATACCGGCACAGGAGGTAATAACACTCCGGATAGTGCCGAAGACAACAACAAACCCCTCCAGCAAGAGTTAGCAAGGGAGGATGGGGGAGCCAGCCCTCCTGAGAGAGCGGCAGATGGAGAGGCGGAGGATGATAATTACATGCCCCCCACCAAAGACGAGGCAAGCCTTGGTGATGACGAATTCGCCGTGCCAGAGGATCCCGTCGAACAAGAGCGCTTCAAGCACCGGCTTATGGCCACGGCAAATAGCATTAAGAAAAAGCAGCAGCGGCTTCAAGCTGATCAAGATCTGCTAACTGACAGATGGACTGAAGTCCTCGCGGCCTAGGAATATAAACTCGAGCGCCCCTCCAAGAGTTACCCAAAATGCAGGTTGCTACCTCGACTAGAGGAAGAAGCATATGACGCGGCTGATCGGCCACCTCGTGGCCGTGATAGAGAGGCATTCCAGCCAAAAGCTCAGCCTGCACCCCGACGCCATTCAAATCAAAGAAGCATGGGGAAACACGCCAGACCTGCGAGACGTATTGGAGGACAAAGCAAAACATGCAAGATCAATCTACGGATCACGAGGGCGCGCCACTATGCGAGACGATAAATGTCACGCCGGATACAGTAAAAGTAAATCCGGCCGGGCCGAACACAGCGGGCAAGACCCATTCGAGCTGCGTCGCGATATAGCCCAATACAGAGGCGCCGCACACCCCTTATGCTTCACAGACAAAGTAATGGATCATCAAATCCCAGAAGGTTTCAAACCCGTAAATATTGAATCATACGACGGCACAACAGATCCTGCGGTATGGATCGAGGATTTCCTCCTCCGCATCCACATGGCCCGCGGTGATGAATTACATGCCATCAAATACCTCCCAGTAAAGCTCAAAGGACCAGCGTGGCATTGGCTTAATAGCTTGCCAGCAGAGTCCATTAGCTGTTGGGAAGATCTGGAAGCCGCATTCCTCGACAAATTTCAGGGCACTTATGTGCGACCACCAGATGCCGATGACTTGAGCCACATAATTCAGTAGCTAGAAGAATCGGCCAGGCAATTCTGGACTCGGTTCCTAACAAAGAAAAATCAAATCGTCGACTGTCCGGATGCAGAGGCCCTAGCAGCTTTCAAACACAACATCCGCGACGAGTGGCTAGCCCGGCACCTTGGTCAGGAGAAGCCGAAATCTATGGCAGCCCTCACGACACTTATGACCCGCTTTTGTGCGGGAGAAGACAGCTGGCTGGCTCGTAGTAACAATATGTCAAAGAACCATGGTACTTTGGACACCAAGGACGGCAATAGAAGGTCACGTCGCAACAAACATAAGCGCCGCATTAACAGCGATAATACTAAAGATACGGCAGTCAATGCCGGATTCAAAGGCTCTAAACCCGGTCAGCGGAAAAAGGCATTCAAAAGAAGCACTCCGGGCCCGTCCAGTTTGGACCGTATACTCGATCGCTCGTGTCAAATACACGGCATCCCCGACAAGCCAGCCAACCACACCAACAGGGATTGTTGGGTGTTCAAGCAGGCTGGCAAGTTAATTGCTGAAGACAAAGATAAGGGGCCACATAGCGATGACGAGGAAGAACCCCGGCAGCCGAACACCGGAGGACAGAAGAGGTTCCCCCCACAAGTGCGGATGGTGAACATGATATACGCAACCCACATCCCCAAGAGGGAGCGGAAACGTGCGCTCAGGGACGTATATGCGCTGGAGCCAGTCGCCCCAAAGTTCAACCCATGGTCCTCCTATCCGATCACCTTCGATCGCAGGGACCACCCCACTAGTATCCGTCATGGCGGATTCACCACACTGGTCCTAGACCCAATCATTGATGGATTTCACCTCACTCGAGTCCTTATGGATGGCGGCAGCAACCTGAACCTGCTTTATCAGGACACAATGCGCAAAATGGGTATAGACCCCTCAAGGATCAAACCTACAAAAACGACCTTTAAAGGCGTTATTCCAGGCGTAGAGGCCCATTGCACATGCTCAATTACACTAGAAGTGGTCTTCGGATCCTCGGATAAATTCCGAAGCGAAGAATTAATCTTCGATATAGTCCCGTTCCGCAGTGGTTATCATGCACTGCTCGGGCGAACCGCATTTGCGATATTCAATGCGGTACCGCATTATGCATACCTCAAGCTCAAGATGCCAGGACCTCGTGAGGTTATTACAGTTAATGGAAACACAGAGCGCTCTCTCCGAACGGAGGAGCACACTGCGGCCCTCGCAGCAGAAGCGCAAAGCAGCCTCTCAAGGCAATCCACCAGTTCGGCGTTTCAAGGCCCGGACACCTTAAAGCGCGCTCGGAGTAATCGTTAACTAGACCACCTGGCACGATTTGAGCTCGCGTAGGAATGCGGCCCCCACCCCAGCTCCAGCCAAACGGCGAAATTCGTGCCACGCGTACATAATTACGCATTTAAAATACCATGGGCACAGGTGGGGAGGGGGGCACAACTGCGGCACACCCCAAGACGTGGCTTAAACCGCACTAGGGGCTTCCCGCTTTGTTATTTTTCTCTTTTTCAGGACCTTAATCTCTGGAAACCCTGTCCGGAAGCATGATTGCCGAACACATGATGTAGCAACCAAGGAGGCAGAAAGCTACGTCACACCATGGAATTCCTAGGTGGATTACGATAACGAGCGAAATATTTGCTTTAATACTATTCCTCAGCTTGCCCTTGGAAGGGACATAGTCCTACTTTTTGCTTATCACACTATCTGTATCATTCTGCTTTAACGCACCTTTTTGAATAAACAATGCATAACATTACGACTATTATTGCATTCTTGTTTTATAAATATGTGTTCATTAATGACGCCTTGCAACCGTACACTTTGGTATGGCCAATACACCAGGGGCTTACGTACCCCACAATATGGTGTGAAAAGTCTGAACACTTCCACAAGTGCGGCACCCCGAACTTATAGCATTATATGCATCAGCTCCAAATCATGTCTTTGGTCAAATGTTGGGTTTGCCCGGATCCTATATTTTGGTACCTTACATTCCGCTCTATCGGCTAAGGTAGCGCTAGGAGAACTACTGCGATTGTGCCCCGGTTCTGCTGGGCTAAGCACCTCAGTAGAGCAAGCTAAAACTGACTGTCATGATAAGGCGAGAGACTGGTCGCTGTTCGGCGAGGTTTGGAGTCCCTAAAGACTTATGCCGCTTAGAGCGAGGGGCCGGCCCTGTCCGGCTTAAAGGCGTGTATCGCGCCCCGAATTTGGCCTTCCGAATACCAGGGGCTTCACAAAAAGTTAAAATTATAGAATTCTATGGCTAAGTGAGAGTGATAAAGCATTATTAGTCCGGTTGCCTTGTTCGTTGTGCTGAGCACCTCCCTCGAAGGACCCAAAAATGGGAACAAGAGTGCTCAGGTTTATCCCGAACACCCCAGCACTCGTGGCATTGGGGCAGAAGCCGAGGACTAGCCAACTCTCAGATTGGATAAACAGCCAAACCGAAGGTAATATTTTAAATTCAAACAAGCGTTGCATAGCGCATATGAAACAAGTTTTCATCATACAGGATCACACGAGCAAGTTTACTCAAATATTACAACCTTGGAACATTTGTTCGCTACAAGACGGGCACCCTTCAGGACACCCTCGTAATAAATTTCGGGGGTGCGATGCTCCTTGCCCTGCGGCGGTCCTTCCTTGATCAGCTTCACGGCGCCTAGCTTGGCCCATTGCACCTTCACACGGGCGAAAGCTCGGCGTGCACCTTCGATGCAGACGGACCACTTGACGACTTCCAGCCGTGGGCAGGCATCCACAAGCCGCCTCACTAGGCCGAAGTAGCTGTTCGGAAGGGCGTCGCCAGGCCACAGCCGGACTATAAAGCCCTTCATGGCCTGTTCGGTCATCTTGTGTAGCTCGACCAGCTGCTTCAGCTGGTCGCTCACAGACACTGGGTGTTCGGTCCCAGTATACTGGGACCAGAACAGCTTCTCCGTTGAGCTTCCCTCCTCGGCCTAGTAAAACTGAGCGGCATCCGACACACTGCGGGGCAAATCTGCAAAAGCTCCTGGGGAGCTCCGGATTCGGGTAAGTAATCGGTAATTTACTTTTACATGCTTGCTTTGCATATAGAATGCCTTACCTACCGCTATTTTCTTCATCGCAGCGATCTCCTGGAGGGCCTTTTGGGCTTCGGCCTTGGCACTCTTTGCGCTCTCGAGGGCCGCAGCAAGCTCAGACTCTCGCGTCTTCAAGTCAAGCTCCAACACCTCGTGCTTCGTCACGAGGGCCTGGAGCTCTTGCTGCACCTCGCCCACCCGAGCCTCTTGCCTTTCCCGCTCGGTGCGCTCCTTAGCCGCTTTATCTTCAGCCTCCGACAGCGCTTGCTTTAAGGTCGCCACTTCGGTCGTGGCCCCTGGCAAATTCATGATGATCCTGTCATTTTGCAATCGCATTCTTTTTATACATATCCATAGACTAGGTACTACTTACCTTTGTTCTCCTCGAGCTGCCTCTTGGCAAGGCCGAGCTCGTCTCAGGACCCTTTAAGGTCCTGCTTCAGTACGGCGACCTCCGCAGTTAGTGCGGCAGATGCCAGCAGTGAAGCCTGCATATGCATATTCACATACTTATATTAGACTCCTGCGATATTGTTTGATCCTCTGTTCGGCTTTTCTTTGTGAACACCGAACAGAGCATCAGGGGCTACTATCTATGCGGTAATATTTTTCCTATATTTTAAACACTTACCTCAAAGCCTGTTAGAAGGCTGGCACAGGCTTCAATCAGTCCGCTCTTGGCGGACTGAACCTTCTGGACCACCGCACTCATAATAGTACGGTGCTCCTCGTTGATGGAAGCGCTGCGAAGTGCTTCCAGCAGATTGTCCGGCGCCTCTGGATGGATAGAGGTCACCGGTACAGGCATCTTGCTCCTCTTGGACGGAGGCCGCCTGCCCGAGTCCGGAACCACTGGAGGTTCCGGTGCGGTGTTCGGCTGAGGGCCGAACTCGGAGCCCTCAGGGGCCTTGTCCCCTCTGCTCCCGAAGTCCGGAAGGTCGCCTTGAGGCCCCTCCGGGAGTGTCTCCCCTCGATCCAGTGCCTCTTGAGACAATACCTCGATGTCGTCCGCAGGGTAAGGGGAGGTGGCGGTCAGAAGTGGATCGCTATCCATATCCGACGAATTGAGGGAGTCGTCCGACGATACATCGATACGGGCTCGTGGCGGCCTGCATAATCATATTCGGCGTTAGGTGAAGGAGTGCGACAAAGGAATCCTATGAGTTACTCTGGTATCCAAGTACTTACGACTTCCCGTCGGCGGTGGTGGTAGAACTGTCCGGAAGGAGAGTCCTTCCCTTCTTGGACCCTTCGGCCTCCCCAGTTGGGGCGGCCTTCCTTTTCTTGTCTCCCCCGTCTGGAGGGGAGCATCTTCTTCTGCCTCCTCGTCTTCGGGGGAGGAGTGCGCCGTAGAGTCATCAGACGGTGAGTCCAATGACGCCTGGCGTCGGGAACTCTTTCTGCTTCCCTTGGCCTTCTTGGTCTTCTCCAGCACCGTGTAAGGAGCCGGAGTCAGCATCTTCGCCAGGAGAGCATCTGCTGGGCCTTCGGGCAAGGGAGCCGGACAGTCGATCTGTCCGGCCGTCTCCTGCCAGTCCTGTCAAAGGTACGGGAGCTTAGATCCCGCATAGAGTCAAACTATGGAAAACAAGTATCCTGTGAGAGGTAAAACAGCTTACCGCGCTGGCTTGGCACTTCGCGCAGAATCCGCGGTCCTCAGTAGTGGGAGGGGGAACCTCGGTGCTCTTGAATAGCACCTTCCAGGCATCTTCGTGAGTTGTGTCGAAGAGCCTGTTCAGAGTCCGGTGCTGGGCCGGGTCGAACTCCCACAAGTTGAAAGCCCGTTGTTGGCACGGGAGGATCCGTCGGATGAGCATGACCTGGACTACGTTGACGAGTTTGAGCTTCTTGTTCACCATGTTTTGAATACATGTTTGGAGTCCGGTCAGCTCTCCCGAACTACCCCAGAACAGGCCCTACTCTTGCCAGGAGGTGAGCCGCATGGGGATGCCAGATCGGAACTCGGGGGCCGCTGCCCATTTAGGGTCACGCAGCTCAGTGATGTAGAACCACCCCGATTGCCACCCCTTTATGGTCTCCATGAAGGAGCCCTCGAGCCATGTGACGTTGGGCATCTTGCTCACCATGGCGCCTCTGCACTCCGCCTGGCAGCCGCTCACTACCTTCGACTTGACATTGAAAGTCTTCAGCCATAAGCCGAAGTGGGGCTTGATGCGGAGGAAGGCCTCGCACACAACGATAAACGCCGAGATGTTGAGGATGAAGTTCGGGGCCAGATCGTGGAAATCCAGGCCGTAGTAGAACATGAGCCCCCGGACGAATGGGTGGAGAGGGAATCCCAGTCCGCGGAGGAAATGGGTAAGGAACACTACCCTCTCATGGGGCCTGGGGGTGGAACTGTCCCTCTTTTGGGAGCCGGTGCCCGATGTCGTCGGGAAGGTATCCGGCTCTCCTCAGCTTCTTGATGTGTCCCTCCGTGATGGAGGAGACCATCCACCTGCCTCCAGCTCCGGACATGGTTGGAGAAGGTCGAGGTGGGAAATGCGAACTTGGGCACTGGAGCTCGAGTGTGCGAAAATGGATGAGCAAAGGAGGAAGAAGGAGTGGATGAAAAGGTGAATCCTTATACCTGTATATGGGCGGATGGAACTATGCGTCCCCACTAGCCTGGTAAAACTCTCTTATCCCCCAAGCGCCATAATCAATGGCGCAGTTGGGTTACCAACACCCGTATTGATGAGAATCCCGTGATAAGGGGACACGATCTCTGCTTTGACGAGACGTGTCGAAAAAACTGCCTCGCATTATGTGCGGGGCTAGTTAAAGGAAATGGTTCGAATAATCACCAGCCCGTGACATAATGTCGTGTTGCCAAAACAAGTCAGCAAATTAGATTTGCGGAAATATTATTCTCTCTGCGGAGGTATGTGGAACTTATTTTGCAGGGTCGGACACTATCCTTGTATTCAAGTTCTTCCGTGGTGTATTCGAAGGAGGAACCCGCCTTGCAATGCCGAAGATAATACTGCGCGCCGGAATCATCGTCATTGAAAGCCTGGTTCAGGGGCTACTGAGGGAGTCCTGGATTAGGGGGTCTCCGGACAGCCGGACTATATCCTTTGGTCGGACTGTTGGACTATGAAGATACAAGATTGAAGACTTCGTCTCGTGTCCGGATGAGACTCTACTTGGCGTGGAAGGCAAGCTAGGCAATACGGATATGTGTATCTCCTCCTTTGTAACCGACCTTGCGTAACCCTAACCCTCTCCGGTGTCTATATAAACCAGAGGGTTTTAGTCCGTAGGACAACATACAATCATACCATAGGCTAGCTTCTAGGGTTTAGCCTCTCTGATCTCGTGGTAGATCTACTCTTGTACTACCCATATCATCAATATTAATCAAGCAGGACGTAGGGTTTTACCTCCATCAAGAGGGCCCGAACCGGGGTAAAACATCATGTCCCCTGCCTCCTGTTACCATCCGCCTTAGACGCACAGTTCGGGACCCCCTACCCGAGATCCGTCGGTTTTGACACCGACAGCTCTCTTCATCGATCTCGCACCCACCCACTTGATCCTCTCTTCGACTCTATCGATATCTATGACCCCTCCCTCTGTTCTTGTGGATCGCCCCCTCTATATATGATATCGATAGGCCTCTATTTCACACACATTGCATTTGTCAAATTTTTGTTTGAGATGTCACCGACACATATTCCCACAAATACATTCACGAAATCACCCCCCTCCCAAACAAAAAACACTCACGAACGCACACGCCATCTGTCTAGGTTTGTATCTCTCTCTCACACACCCACATAGGTGGGGGACGTGCATGAAGAGAAGAGGTGCATGCACGGTGCACGTACTCCTGTCTCTTTCCCTACCACACCCGCGCGGGTACACAGTGGAGCTCATTTATGTATGAAAAGGCAGCCCACGTGGTAATTTGACACGTGTACTGGTTGTCCACTTGATGGAGGATCGTCTACCACGGGTGAACAAACAAACTGCGACTTGACGCGCTATGTTAAAAACAGGCAAACCATGTGGGCCCTACCTTAGAGGCAATGCTCTATACACTCGAGATGCTCTGTGTGTATTACTTTTGATGTGTCCCGTCAACTCACAGAACGAGGAGAAGCTTGCTTAGTACGCTGTCTCCCCCGCCCACGGGAGCGGTGGCTCGCAGGATGAGGTGAAGTTTGCTTACTATGCCTTACGCCCGCTCCCTCGCCCATGCGCGCGCTGGCTCGTAGGACGAGGCGAAAATTTTACTACTCCCTCCATTTACTCCTCGTCCCTACCATGGTTAGAGAGATTATCATATTGTTTGGAATATATGTCCTTTAGTAGATTTCAATGTGAACTACTAGTACATACTCCAAACACTGATGTATATAGACATATTTTAGAGTGTAGATTCACTCATTTTGCTCCGTATGTAGTCAATATTGAAACGGACATAATAGTATGCACTCTCCCTCGCCCCTCGACCCTCGCCCATGTGGTGGACGTGCAGCAATTCATTCGGTCTTATATAGCCAGAACAATATATATTGTAGTAGTATTATTGCTCGACTTCCCATAGAGGCGAAAAGCCAATCGCAAGGTTAATATTTTGGAGATGCCAAGTGCAAGGTTTATAGGAGAACGAGTAGTACTAGTACTAGTAGTACGTACCAGTAGTACGTACTGTACGAGGAAGAAGGCAACAATATGTATGTTTTGTGTGATAGTCTCTTCTTACAGGACGTGCTAGACCTAGTGGGCCTCATTGTTGCAATGGGACTACTCCCTATCATAAATGGCACGATTCAGAGTGGTGGGCAGCGAGCATAATCGGAGCTGCTTAGTCTTAAACCCCATGAATAAGTCCCATCAAAATGAATAGCCATCCTCTACATGTGATCCTATGTAAAATGAGTAAATGAGACAAAAAGAGAAAGAGACAAAGTAAAAAAATCACCAGCCTTAGATCCAACCCTATTATATCAATGAATGATATTTCTACGTCGTGATTGACATGGCTATATTATTAACCATGCTATGGAGGTAGAAGCGGATTTTTATTTATTCGCGGAGGTAGCAGCGGATGGATATTCAACGAGGAGTGAAATGATGGATGCTACCTCGGTCATACATAGAGAAAGGTGGGCCTCATGATTTCACAGCTTATTAGTCATTATTACTGCCTATACTCTTTGCCCATATATAATAACCACGTGGTAGTACAGTAGTGGGCTATACTTCTAATAACCATGCTCGAAGAGAAGAGGTGCAGGCACCCATGCACGTAGTGTACTAGTAGCACTCTTTGCGTCTTTTGTGTCTTCCCCAACCGCACACGTGACACGGTGGAGCTCATTTCTATAAAATGATGCAGTCCACGTGATAATTTGACGTGTCTAGTAGTAGTTACTCACTTATAAATAATGGAGGGTTGGGAACCACGCATGAACGGTGCCGCTTCATTTATAAATAAAGTCTTTTTTCTTCCGTGGCATGTATGCAATATAAATAGGTTCATATGGAGAGAAAAGGAAACCGATCCACTATATACATAGCCAGGACGAGCCTACACGGTTGCTTGCTGGGGTTGCTCTCTTCACACTCTCTCGCACAAAACGACTGTGGACACATCTCTAACATCCCGGCGGATCACGTCCGCCGGGGGAAGGGGTGGATTCTGAGTGTAGATGCGGTCGCCGTCACCGACAGCGAAAACCCACTATCGGCACATCCCAATCAGGGGTCCCCACCGTTATCTCTCACAAAGCCAGTGAGGTTGCCTTCGTCCCTTGCTCACTGCCGCGACGTGGGCAATTGCCGCCTCCCACCGCCCTCCTCTAGGTTGAGCTACATCCCGACATCCCTCGGGTACAACTTCCTTTACAGTCGACTTGCACCACTACTCCAGCTGCCCGCATCACTCCATGTGGTTATTTCTCTACTTCTTTGCCCCGCACATACCTCTACTGGCTTCTACGTACTGTATTTGTCATGTGTTTATGTCTCATCAACTAGTCCTAGTAATCTTATTCTAATCACGCTTCTTCAATTTCTTTGCCACATGGATGCTCATCTTGATTTTGGTGAAACTGCACAAAATGATCCAATGGTCAAAGGGTTGCAAACTTCATTTGTTCGGAAGCTCCAATGTTGCTAGCAAATTAAAGCCTGGTTACAGTTGCTGGGCTAGGGACTGCATGGATCGTTTTTTCTTTAGTTGTCTCTGTTCCAAAATAAGTGTCAACTTTAGTAGTAGTACAACTTTGTACTAAAGTTTGCATAAAGTTGAGACACTTATTTTGGAACAGAGGCAGTACATATTGGCTATGATCAATCAATCATTGAGATGCAATAGCATGCATGTTAGTCTCCTATGTATTTGATGAAATGTTGCAACGGGCAACCTTGTACGCAAGATACATGAAACAGAAGCTGGAAGCTTCATAGTATTGTACAAATTTATCTCCCTCAGAAATTACAGTACGTACTATACTAGTACTATGTAAAGAGTTAGGTGTCACACGGTGTCCAGAAAATATGGTGATAGTGTGAGGTGGGCCATGTAATCACTGAGCCTGCGTGTTTTCACTGCTTTCACACTCCTCCGCTGTAAGAATGGAGAAAATTGTAATCTAGTAGTACCTCCTTTCGCCGAAAGCATGGGACATCCAATAATTGTACCACCTCGGTAATAATGACCAATGAGCCGTCAAATCACATAGACCCAGCAGTAAGTTGGAAGGACGAAGCAACCATCACTCTTGAATCCACTTCTCCCTTCAACGCAGGCGCCAGTGAGAGGTCGCGTCCGCTCTGCCCAAGCATGAATGTGGCACCGATTCTTTGGAGCAGCACTGACTGTTTCGGGCGGGAAGCGCGTGCGGGCGATGGTGGGGCTTTGGGTGGGCTAGGCTGGTCAGGAGCGGGCATGGCAGCTGTCCTCCTGTCCTAACCGGACGCCCGAAAATGAGAGGATGCACCGACTCTCGCGGCTAAATCGTACACTACACACCATCTCTCTGTTGGAGTAGGTCGATGTGTCGCTCTCTCTAACACACACATGTTGTTAAACACACACACACACACACCGAGGTAAAATGAGTCTAGATCTCAATTAATAAAGACTTACATGTTACCATCCATATGTTACTACCCACTATGAAGGTAGTAACATAGACTAGTAACATATGCATGTTACTAGTCCAGGTTACTCACCACTATGACCAGCCTAGCAATGTAACCAAACGCTCCTTACTCTGCCTTGCTATCTCCCCTGGAAACCCAATGCATGGAGCACAACTACGCGTTGATCAGTCAAGAAATCAAAGTTGGCTTGCATGCGAGTTAATACGTGGCCCGGCATGGTAGCTAAAACGGCATCTCTTAGTTGGTGTGATTAATTGTTGCGTTTAGAGACATAAATCAGGGCTTTGATTGGAGGAAGGATCGGTCAATTTTCTCCTTCTCCTGTAATCTGCTTCCACCTTGGTCCCGATGCATCTTCTAACGTGACTTATTACACCTAGACGGAGGGAGTAGTACGAGATACGGTGGCACACTGATTTAGGTTGAATACAAGTGCCCAAAATTATGTGCATGTTATAATAAGGATTCACTTAAAATAGTAAGTGAGCGAACAGAGGGATCAATTGGACAGTGTTCATGAGCAGTAGCGAGATGTGTGAGGTAAGATACACCATTGGCGCTTTTAATTTCTCTAATTAATTTGTTTGTTTCACCCTCTGACTGGTGGGACCCAACATACTACGTGGAGAGATGTAAGGTGACTAAGGCTGCATTATTTCTGTACTACCAACACTGCTTTAAATCCCAAAATACCTTACCACCAAATCCACATAACATGATTATGATTTAAATCCCAATGACTCCCATGCAAAAAAAACACGGCATGCTTGTCACACGAATGCAGGAATGTACTATAAAATGTTGTTTTCCTCTCAATAAACATAACGTGAGGGTGGTGTAGCCGGTTAGCCTGTTCTCTCATCAAACTTGAGGTCTCGGGTTCGATAACCACACTTGAGCATAATTTTGTTTTTGTTCGACTTCTTTCTTCCACCCAATGACAGGTAGGCCCCACATGAAAGAGAGAGAAAGTGATCTGGGGCGGTGCCAGGAGGATTCTTTGACTGGTCAAAATCGATGGATACGGAGCTATACGATCTCGGCGTCGGCACTTATTTTCTAGGGTTTGCACTCTTCACACTCTCTCTCCACTATATATATACATGTTGGAGCCTCAGCGCTTGTAGTTGCTCTCTTCACACTTTCTCACCCTCTCCAAATATAAACAAGACTTCATTGGCCTCTCTCTCTCTCCCCCTCACTGTTGGTCAAAGAGCCGGCAGGATCCGTCTACCGGGAAGGGAAGGAGGCTTAACGTCGTCGCCATCGGCGAGGGAGGGAATCCACTACCGGCGCAGCTGTTCTCTTTCACCCAGTGGCGGCGCGGGAGGGCCTCCGACCCCTTCTTCCTCGCCGCCATACATAGTGTGGGAAGAACGGCCTCCGGTCGCCCACGGAACCACACCCCAAGAACCTTAAGGTATAATTTACTTATTCCACATACATTAATCTAGCTGCATGTGGGCTTTTTCTACTTCTGCACTTGAATCTAGGTGTTGAATCAAATAGGAAAGTAGTGGGAAAAGTTGCATAGCATGAATCTAGGACGTGGTTTAAAGAGGAAAGGAATGGGGGGAAGTAGTGGGGAAAGTTGTATAGCATGAATCTAGGACGTGGTTCAAAAAGGAAAGGAAGGGGGAAAGTAGTTGGGAAAGTTGCATAGCATGAATCTAGGACGTGATTCAAAGAGGAAAGGAAGGGAGAAAGTTGTATAGCATGAATCTAGGACGTGGTTCAAAGAGGAAAGGAAGGGGAAAGTACTAGTACAGACTGGCTATCCAGCACCTACGTTGGTCGAAAAGGGAAAACAATGGCAAATGCAGTACGCACATCTGTAACAAACTGGTCTTTTTGTTTTGGGGGACAAGGCTGTAGAGTTTGAGCAGGACTAGATTTGTTGTGCTCACATAGGGAAAGGTGTCTAAAGATAACAAAACTGGGACCAACACAAATATGCTGCTTGGTTGTTTGTTCTTTGTTGCAACAGTATGTTCATCACCCCTTCATACATCAGTAGATGCACATGGTGATGGTGAGTCCATTGTCCCGTGCAACTCTTTAGCTGTTGTTAATCTAAGTCCCTGTTTGGTTAAAGAAGTCCTAGGACTTTTTTTAGTCCCCACTTAAAAGTCCCTAGGCCCTACCTGCTCGGTTCCAAGGACTATACATGGACTAGGGGTTATTAAATGACATGCTAAAAGACCATGTTACTCCTAGCAATGAACTAATAGAGATAAGGTGCGATGCAGGGAGGGGCAACTGTTGGAAAAAGTCCCAAAAGACTCTCCCTCGAGGTCTTCTTTCTTTAGTCCCAAATGCCCACTTTTAGTCCCTAAGACTAGCCATAATGGGAGTAACTTCAGCAGTAACTTCGATTCCAACTCAGCAAATTTGTCTATGTGGCAATGAGTTAATGAAGAGAGAGGTGGTTCTAGTAACTTAGCTAGTTACTGTAACATCATATCTCCCAATGCAATATAAGTCTATAACCTAATAAATGAAGCTTTGCATAACACCACACCTAAGTTACTACCCACCATGAAGGTAGTAACATAGCCTAGGGATATGTGTATGTTGAAGGAAATATGCCCTAGAGGCAATAATAAAGTTATTATTTATTTCCTTATATCATGATAAATGTTTATTATTCATGCTAGAATTGTATTAACCGGAAACATAATACATGTGTGAATACATAGACAAACAGAGTGTCACTAGTATGCCTCTACTTGACTAGCTCGTTGATCAAAGATGGTTATGTTTCCTAACCATAGACATGAGTTGTCATTTGATTAACGGGATCACATCATTGGGAGAATGATGTGATTGACTTGACCCATTCCATTAGCTTAGCACTTGATCGTTTAGTTTGTTGCTATTGCTTTCTTCATGACTTATACATGTTCCTATGACTATGAGATTATGCAACTCCCGTTTACCAGAGGAACACTTTGTGTGCCACCAAACGTCACAACGTAACTTGTTGATTATAAAGGTTCTCTACAGGTGTCTCGGAAGGTACTTGTTGGGTTGGCGTATTTCGAGATTAGGATTTGTCACTCCGATTTTCGGAGAGGTATCTCTGGGCCCACTCGGTAATGCACATCACTATAAGCCTTGCAAGCATTGCAACTAATGAGTTAGTTGCGGGATGATGTATTACGGAACGAGTAAATAGACTTGCCTGTGATGAGATTGAACTAGGTATTGAGATACCGACGATCGAATCTCGGGCAAGTAACATACCGATGACAAAGGGAACAACGTATGTTGTTATGCGGTTTGACCGATAAAGATCTTCGTAGAATATGTAGGAGCCAATATGAGCATCCAGGTTCCGCTATTGGTTATTGACCAGAGACGTGTCTCGGTCATGTCTACATAGTTCTCGAGCCCGTAGGGTTCGCACGCTTAACGTTTCGATGACAGTTATATTATGAGTTTATATGTTTTGATGTACCGAAGGTTGTTCGGAGTCCCAGATGTGATCACGGACATGACGAGGAGTCTCGAAATGGTCTAGACATGAAGATTGATATACTGGAAGCATATATTTGGATATCGGAAGTGTTCCGGGTGAAATCGGGATTTTACCGGAGTACTGGGAGGTTACTGGAACCCCCTGGGAGGTTAATGGGCCTTAGTGGGCCTTTACGGAGAAGAGGAGAGGCGGCCAGGGCTGGGCCGCGCGCCCCTCCCCCCTAGTCCGAATAGGACAAGGAGAGGGGGCGGCGCGCCCCCTTCCTTCCTCTCTCCCTCCTATTTCCCCCTCCCAAGTCCTAATCCAATTAGGAAAGGGGGGAGTCCTACTCCCGGTGGGAGTAGGATTCCTCCTGGCGCGCCCTCTCTCCTGGCCGGCCGCACCCCCCTTGCTCCTTTATATACAGGGGCAGGGGGCACCCTAGAGATACAACAATTGATCAGTTGATATTTTAGCCGTGTGCAGTGACCCCCTCCACCATAGTCCACCTCGATAATATTGTAGCGGTGCTTAGGCGAAGCCCTGTGTCGGTAGAACATCATCATCGTCACCACGCCGTCGTGCTGACAAAACTCTCCCTCAACACTCGGCTGGATCGGAGTTCGAGGGACGTCATCGGGCTGAACGTGTGCTGAACTCGGAGGTGTCGTGCGTTCGGTACTTGATCGGTCGGATCGTGAAGACGTACGACTACATCAACCGCGTTGTACTAATGCTTCCACCTTCAGTCTACGAGGGTACGTGGACAACACTCTCCCCTCTCGTTTCTATGCATCACCATGATCTTGCGTGTGCGTAGGAATTTTTTTGAAATTACTACGTTCCCCAACATATGTTACTAGTGTATGCTACTCTCCACTGTGGCTGGTCTAAAAGTCCCTCCTGTTTGGTATAGATGGGACTGAAAGGGACTTTTTTTAGTCCCTACACCAAAAAGTCCCTGTAAACAAACACCCTCTAATAATGCCGCTAGAAAATTGATGCAATGCCACAGTTAAAAGCAAATTACATGTTTAACGAATTTTATTGTTAATATAATCTCTCTATTAATATGAATCAATGCCACCGTTTGAGAAATGCTATTGTCTTGCTTTCTTTCCCATTTAGATAAGTTAGATGCTTCTTTTTGTTGGCTTATGTGTCACTCCACCGTTATTGACCACGTGTTGTTTCCTTTGAACCTCTGTGTAAACAGGGTTATCTACTTCACCTCGTTGCTATTGTGACCTTTTGTTGCATTGAACAAAACACTTTTGTTTTAAGAGTGTTTTGTGCAGTTCAACCAAAATGTCACACCGACAATGTTGCTTGATTGCTTGATCTTAGCGGAACTGCACAAGAGGAGATCTTACTTCCTATCCGTGTTGGCAAATTTGGTTCAGATCTTCTTCTTGTGAGTTGTTTGAATTCCGCGTCACGAGACGTCAGTACTAGCCTTCTTTCACATGATTGTGCAGTGTGCTTTCATATGGTGTGCTACTTGTATGGTAATGTTGCTTGATTTTAGTGAAGTGCACAAATGGAGACAAGACTTCCAATCTATATGTGCACCATAATATCCCATTGAGGTAAGATAAGGTTATTTCAGAACTGTTGGCCTGTATTTTGCCACTTTCATCAGAAAATTAATGTCGTTGTTTAGTACTATACTTGTGCTCCCTTATTGACATGCCAAATCTTACATTGAAGGCGAAGCTTGTCTGTTATTGAACCAAGTGATGAAGGGAAAGAACAAGCGGAAGAAAAACAAAAATCAACTGTCGATGCTGTAATGAAGCACTGGAACTATGATGACACAAGTAATGATATAGTTTTGCATCTTAATTTATTGCTATGGCTGGAACGAGCAACTATTTTGCCATTGATTTGATGTCACTCTTAATGTAATATGTAATTATCTCTACTTGTGCAAACAGGGATCTTCTTTGAAGATACCATATATTTTAGTGGAACTGCACAAGAAGATGTTGGAAACATTAAACTAATCGAGTATATAGTAAGCATGGCAACCACAGTAGATAACAACAGATGGTTCCGGAGAAGTGCTTGATCTGTATACTCTACACAATAAGCCTCCTCACAAAGGTTGGTACTCGCCCACGGATTTCATCCATATGATTGAGCTTTGTCATCTCTATTGGTATTGTGCTACTATTTAGATATTGTCATGAGAAAGTGGTATTTTCCTTGAGAAGTGCTTCATCTGTGTTGTTTTAAATATTTTCTTTCCTTTTTCGAGCAAACAGGGATGCTAGCATTTAGTTGTCCTCTTGTCTTTGCACAACAGGATCATCCTCCTCTGAAGAAGAATATGGAGTACGTGAAGTGACTAGATCCGATTATGCCAGGATGAAGAAGCCATGTCTATCTTCTCGTCAGAAGGAGCAGTTGAAGGATGGTTACATTACTCCCCACAAGACCAAACTAACTTCAGCTCAGAAGGACTGGCAGATCTCCATCTTTTTTGCTGTGATGCGCAAGTACAATGTTGTTCTAGGATTCTTTCTGGTGAGTTCCATTTTTTTAAAGTCCGCTCTACATGGACCATGTAGGTGCCTATTTAAACTGTCAATTCATAGTACAATTTGCTTTATACTAATCACTTATTTTGTATTTGTGCAAACAGGGGTGCTCAGCTTGATTTCAATGGGAACTGCACAAAATGTTCATGAATACATCGAATCATTCATTTCCACCACAAGAGAGGTGGTGCCGATATGTTCAAGGCATTGCAACATATAAAGGCGAAATGATACAAGCTATGTGCGAATTTGGTTGATTTTGGTGGAACTGCACAAAAAGAACAGCTGGTTTATTTAGCAGGAGGTGCCATGTCAATGTCCGTACTGATGGCAAATCCTGCCCATTCCACAATCATAGGCATTTGATATTTTGGAATGGGAAAACCTTGTCAAAGTTTGCTCATTGATGTGTGCAAAACAACACGCATTTGACATTTTGGAATGGGACAACCTTGTCAAATTTTGCTCATTGATGTTAGCAAGAAGACATGCGTTTGATATTTTCGAATGGGACGCCCAGCATCGATTGATTTTTCTTTATTCTTTACTTGTGAAGTAAATATTGGCTCTGACATGTGAATCACTGAGATGCATAATCATCGATTGTTTTGAATGTTCTCTATGAATTGCCAGGCCTGTGTGTTTGATTGCAATGTACAGGAACGCTAAAAAGCTGCTCAAACTCTTTGTAGTCCCTCTGTTCCTTTTTACTTTGCATATTATATTTCTTTCAAGTCAGGTGATTTTACATTTTGAATGTTCATACTTCTTTCTATAAGATTGGTCAAAGTAGAGATACTTTGACTACACACAAAACTTGTATGCAGACTAAAAAGCACTGGAGGGAGTGCATGTGAAACTGCTGCAAATGAGGTGATCACCCTGGGAATAATGCTAGTACGTATTGTTTTGCTTGTTCATCCAATGCCAGTGATACAAGAATTCAAACTAATCAAACTAAATTCATTCATACACGGTCGGATTTCATATAAACATGCTGGATTTCATTACATTTCATGCATTCTTGAACTAAAAAGGAGTGCGCTGGAGGTATAATTAATTAACCGAAGCTACCCACATGTGTCTGGCTGAGTCGAACATAAGCTTCTTCTCCAACGGACCAAGCTTCAGTTACTTAACTGCTAGTGCAGTTGGGTCACTGACACATTGTTGGCGCAGCAGGTCCTCGGCGGAGAAGGGCCTCGCCAAAGCCGGCAAAATCCTTCACTTCGGTGCCAGTGGGGCAGGGCATCGGTGGAGCCGGTGATGTCCTCTGCCTCGTTGTTGGCGCCGCGGCGCCTCGGCTGAGCACAGCCTCGTCAACGCCAGCGGAGCGGGGACTCATCAAAGCCGGCATTGTCCTCTGCCTCGGCCTCGCCGAACAGCGCCTCACCCGCTTCATCGCCCTCTTTGTAGGCGGCCGCAGCCTCCGCCACCCGCATGCGGTACCGCTAGCGCTCGAGAAGGATGACTGGGCCACATGTCAGTTACGCAACTGCACCTACAGTTAAGTAACTGAAGCAAGGTCCTTCTCCAACATAGCTCTCCGCCTCCACGTCGCCGCCAAGAAGCTAATCGGCCATCAATGGTCAACCCGCCTAGCTTGGCTTCAACCGGAGGGTAGCAGCGGTGGCCTTACTTGGACGCGAGTAGTGGCGACCTACCGTGTTCTACTCTTCCTCGCTTTCTGTGTGGCGTGGCCTCGTTGGTAGCGGGGCGGGGCCTCGGCGGAGCCGGCGATGCCCTCTATCTCGTTGCCGGCGGGGCGGTGCCTCAGTGGAGCGGGGGAAATCCTCCCCCTCGTTGCCGGCAGGGTGGGGCCTCGGCTGAGCCCACGATGTCCTCTGCCTCGTTGTTGGCGGGGCGGGGCCTCGATGGAGTAGGGTGAGGGAGTCCTAGATTAGGGGGTCTCCGGAGAGACGGATTATATCCTTTGGCCGGACTGTTGGACTATGAAGATACAAGATTGAAGACTTCGTCCCGTGTCCGGAAGGTACTCTCCTTGGCGTGGAAAGCAAGCTTGGTGATACGGATGTGTAGATATCCTCCCTTGTAACCGACTCTGTGTAACCCTAGCCCCCTCCGGTGTCTATATAAACTGGAGGGTTTAGTCCGTAGGACAATAGACAATCATACCATAGGCTAGCTTCTAGGGTTTAGCCTCTACGATCTCGTGTTAGATCTACTCTTGTAATACTCATATCATCAAGATCAATCAAGCAGGACGTAGGGTATTACCTCCATCAAGAGGGCCCGAACCTGGGTAAATATCGTGTCCCCTGCCTCCTGTTACCATCCGCCTTAGATGCACAGTTCGGGACCCCCTACCCGAGATCCGCCGGTTTTGACACCGACATTGGCACTACTAGAAAAAGGGCTGCTAGTGGCGCACATGTTTTCGCTACTAATGGCGCACTACAGGTGCGCCACTAGCACCACGCCATTAGATTTTTTTCTAATGGCGCACTTGTGGTGCGCCATTAGTATCTGGTAAACTAATGGCGCACCGCTGGTGCGCCATTAGTATAGCCCACGGTGCGCCATTAGTATCTGGTATACTAATGGCGCACCACATAGAAGTGCGCCATTAGTAACAATTTTTTTCAGAATTTTTTTTAAAAAAAAATTCCAAATTCTTTTTTTTTCTTTTTTTCTTAATCTCCGGTCACTATGGCTTAATCTCGGGTCAATATGCTTAATCTCAGGTCTAATCGCACTCCGTGGTCAAACTTCCAGAAAGGTCACCCATCCTCACACTACTCCAGCCCAAGCACGCTTAACTTCAGAGTTCTATCCAACCCCAGCAACAGCTCACTTCATAGGCACTTGTTGATATATCTAGCATATCAATCCTATTACACCTTGTTGATGTCTAGGACTTTATTCATGTTCATGAAAATGATGAAATTTTGAAAAATATTTCAAACTTCCCGGTCATATTACGTATCATTTTTTGAAAAAAAAATCAAAACCATTTTTTTCTGTTACTAGTGGCGCACCACATCCACGGTGCACCATTAGTAAGTTTGAATTTTTTTGCCTCTAGATCTTGAAAGCCCCATAACTTTTTTTCTGTTAGGTTTTTGGGGATTAATCTGAGTTCGTATGCAAAAGTTATGCCCATTTTACAAATTTCTAGAGAGATTTTGCAAATAAAGTCAAAATTCATATTTGTAAATTTTGCCAACAACTAGACCACATATCACATGGGAAACTTATTTTCTTTTATTTTTTGACATTTTTATCATTTTATTTTATTTTTTAAACTGAAAAGCCGGTCCACGGGGGGATTTTGGGCCAAGTTAGTAATGGCGCACCGTGGGAGTGGTGCGCCATTACTAGTTCAACTAGTAATGGTGCACCACTCCCACGGTGCGCCATTAGTAGTTTTGAGAAAAAAATAAAAAAAATTGAAAAAAATTTACTAGTGGCGCACCGTGGATGTGGTGCGCCATTACTAGTTAAAACTACTAATGGCGCACTATCCCCTGGTGCGCCATTACTAGTTTTGAAAAAAAAACTTCGAAAAAAAACATTGAAAAAAAAACTTTAAATTTTTTTTACTAATGGCGCATCGTGGATGTGATGCGCCATTACTAGTTTAACTAGTAATGGCACACTATCCCCTGGTGCGCCATTAGTAGTTTTGAAAAAAAATAAAAAAATTGTTACTAATGGCACACCAGGGATGTGGTGCGCCATTAGTATTTGGACACTAATGGCGCACCAACACATGGTGCGCCATTAGAATATAGTAGTGGCGCACCACATGTCTGGTGCGCCATTAGTGTCCATTTCATCTATAGCCCTTTTCCTAGTAGTGTGGTGCTTTCATTGAGAGTTCCACTGTGCCATCACCGTAAGGCTCGATGGCCCCTTTGATCATTGGTAACGATGCGGTCCAGGGTGAGGTTTTCCTCCCCAGACAGATCTTCGTATTCGGTGGCTTCGCACTACGGGCCAATTCGCTTGGCCATCTGGAGCAGATCGAGAGCTACGCCCCTAGCCATCAGGTCAGGTTCGAAAATTTAAACTACACTGCCGACATCCGCGGAGACTTGATCTTTGACGGATTCAAGCCCATGTTAGGTGCGCCGCACAATCACGACGAGCATGTCGTAACTCTGCCGTCGGACAGTGTTTGGGAGATCGCATCTGCAACTACTCCGGCCTTCAATCTGGAGCAAATTGCACCATCCGAGGACGGAGGGATAGACCCCTCCATGAAGGCCGCACTCTCAGTGGCGATAGATCCAGATACTGACTTCACCCCTTACGACAGCCGTGTTGCCGAACCACTAGATTCGTCTCCGGCCACGGACTCCGAGCCGCCTGTATCCACGCCTATCGAATCCGATTGGGCGTCGATCAGGGAGTTCACCTCCGCGGATATCTTTCAGCACTCGCCTTTCGGCGATGTGCCAAATTCATTAAGGTCTCTCTCCTTGTCAGGAGAACCTTGGCCGAACTATGTCCGACTAGAATGGGATGCGGACAATGAAGAAATTCGCTGCCCACCCACCACCCACTTAGTAGCCACTGTCGACGATTTAACCGACATGCTCGACTTCGACTCTGAAGACATCGATGGTATGGACGACGATGCAGGAGACGAACAGGAACCACCGCCCACAGGGCGCTGGACCGCCACCTCATCATACGATATATACATGATGGACACCCCAAAGAAGGCAATGGCGACGAGACAGTGGAGGATGACCCCTCCAAGAAGCAACCCCAAGTGCTGACGTCAGCGGCGCCGTTCTAAGTCCCACCATAGCAAAAGTAGTGATATCGGCACAAGAGACAATAACACTCCGGATAGTGCCGAAGACAACCACAATCCCCTCCAGCATGATGTAGAGCGGGAGGGTGAACAAGCTAGCCCTCCAGAGAAGGCATCAGATGGAGAATCGGAGGAGGACAATTACATGCCTCTCTCCGAAGACGAGGTGAGCCTCGGCGACGAAGAATTTATCATGCCTGAGGATCCCGTCGAGCAGGAGCGCTTCAAGCACCGGCTTATGGCCACAGCAAATAGCCTGAAGAAAAGGCAACAACAGCTTCAAGCTGATCAAGACTTGCTAGCAGACAGATGGAACGAAGTCCTTGCGGCTGAGGAATACGAACTCGAGCGCCCCTCCAAGAGTTACCCAAAGCGTAGGTTGCTACCTCACCTCGAGGAGGAAGCATCGAAACCTCCATCACCAGTGTACGATGCGGCTGACCGGCCACCGCGTGGCCGAGCCAGAGAGGCCTTTCAGCCTGAAGTTCATCCTGCACCCCGCCGCCACTCAATCAAAAATACCAAGGCTCGGGGCAACACACGGGACCTGCGAGACATATTGGACAGTAGGGCAAAACATGCAAGGTCAATATACGGGTCACGGGGGCACGCGCCAACGCGGGACGATGACCGTCGCGCTGGATACACTAAAAGTAAATCCGGCCGGGCCGAATACAGCAAACAAGACTCATATGAACTGCGTCATTATATAGCCCGGCACAGAAGCGCCGCACACCCCCTATGCTTCACTGACAAAGTTATGGATCACGAATTCCCGGAGGGTTTTAAACATGTAAATATCGAATTGTATGATGGTACAACAGACCCCGTTGTATGGATTGAGGATTTCCTCCTTCATATCCACATGGCTCGCGGTGATGATCTGCATGTCGTCAAGTACCTCCCACTAAAACTCAAAGGACCAGCTCGGCATTGGCTGAATAGCTTGCCAGCAGACTCCGTCGGTAGTTGGGAGGATTTGGAAGACGCATTCCTTGACAACTTCCAGGGCACTTATGTGCGACCACCGGATGCTGATGACTTGAGCCATATAACTCAGCAGCCAGGGGAATCGGCCAGGCAATTCTGGACATGGTTCCTAACTAAGAAAAACCAAATTGTCGACTGTCCGGAGCAATTGATAAAAGAGTGCATAGTTATGAGAATATCTAGGCATGATTATGAAATATAGGCATCACGTCTGTGTTAAGTAGACCGAAACAATTCTGCATCTACTACTATTACTCCACACGTCGACCGCTATCCAGCATGCATCTAGAGTATTAAGTTCATAAGAACAGAGTAACGCTTTAAGCAAGATGACGTGATGTAGAGGGATAAACTCAAGCAATATGATATAAACCCCATCTTTTTATCCTCGATGGCAACAATACAATACGTGCCTTGCTGCCCCTACTGTCACTGGGAAAGGACACCGCAAGATTGAACCCAAAGCTAAGCACTTCTCCCATTGCAAGAAAGATCAATCTAGTGGGCCGAACTAAACCGATAATTCGAAGAGACTTGCAAATATATCAAATCATGCATATAAGAATTCAGAGAAGAACCAAATATTGTTCATAGATAAACTTGATCCTAAATCCACAATTTGTCGGATCTCGGCAAACACACCGCAAAAGAATATTACATCGAATAGATCTCCAAGAACATCGAGGAGAACTTTGTATTAAGAACCAAAGAGAGAGAAGAAGCCATCTAGCTAATAACTATGGACCCGAAGGTCTGTGGTAAACTACTCACACATCATCGGAGAGGCTATGGTGTTGATGTAGAAGCCCTTTGTGATTGAATCCCCCTCCGGCAGATCGCCAGAAAAGGCCCCAGATGGGATCTCACAGGTACAGAAGGTTCCGGCAGTGGAAAAGTGGTTGCGTGGCTCCCTTGGATGTTTTAAGGGTATAAGAGTATATATAGGCGAAAGAAGTACGTCAGTGGAGCTACGAGGGGCCCATGAGGGTGGGGGCGCGTGTCGGTGTCAAAACCGGTGGATCTCGGGTAGGGGGTCCCGAACTGTGCGTCTAAGGCGGATGGTAACATGAGGCAGGGGACACGATGTTTTACCCTGGTTCAGGCCCTCTTGATAGAGGTAAAACCCTATGTCCTGCTTGATTGTTCTTGATGATATGAGTATTACAAGAGTAGATCTACCACGAGATCAGAGAGGCTAAACCCTAGAAGCTAGCCTTTGGTATGATTGTCTGTTGTCGTAGGGACTAAAACCCTCCGGTTTATATAGACACCGGAGGGGGCTAGGGTTACACAAGGTCGGTTACAAAGGAGGAGATACCCATATCCATATTGCCTAGCTTGCCTTCCGCACCAAGTAGAGTCCCATCCAGACACGGGACAAAGTCTTCATTCTCGTATCTTCACAGTCCAACAGTCTGGCCAAAGGATATAGTCCGGCTGTCCGGAGACCCCTTAATCCAGGACTCCTTCAGTAGCCCCTGAACCACGCTTCAATGACGATGAGTCCGGCGCGCAGTGTTGTCTTCAGCATTGCAAGGCGGGTTCCTCCCCTGAATACACCATGGAAGAGTTTGAATACAAGGATAGTGTCCGACCTTGCAAAATAAGTTTCACACACCACCGTAGAGAGAATAATATTTCCACAAATCTAATCTGCTGACACGTTTTGACAGCATGACATCACGCCATGGCCCGGTCATTATTTGAACCATTTTACTTTAACCAGCCCCGCACATAACACGAGGTGGTTTCTTGACATGTCTTGTCAAAGCAGAGATCGTGATCCCCTTATCACAGGATTCTCATCAATACAAATGTGGGTAACCAAACCGTGCATGTTGGTATGACTCCTAGATCTTAGGTAAGTCTCAAACGGCCACGAGGGGGACGCCTGATATTCACCCTCTTTATAAAGGGATAGGGCTTTTTGTTTTTCCCCTCCCGCGCTCAATTGAATCCTTGCCCCGCCTCGAGTTCTAACAACCAAAGCTCAGGTCAGGCGATACGGACCTTCAATCATGTCCGGATCCAACCTTCAAGGCCGGTGGATGCCTTCCTCCATCACAGAGGAGGACATCAAGAAGTTGAGGGAGGCCAGATATCTGACCGCCGAAATTTCGCATAGGCTGCCCGCCCGAGGGCAGGTCGTCCCTACTCCCGAACCCAACGAGAGTGTCGTGTTCGTCTCCCACTTCCTCCGAGGACTAGGCCCCGTTGTGGATCCCTTTGTTAGGAGTCTTATGTTCTATTACGGGCTGGATTTTCACGATCTGGCCCCGGATTCCCTTCTTCACATCTCGTCTTTTATCATTGTATGTGAGGTCTTCCTCCGTATTACCCCTCACTTCAGCCTGTGGCTCAAGACCTTTGATGTGAAGCCGAAGATGGTCGAGGGGCAGTACGCAACGTGCGGAGGTGCTTTAATAAGAAAAATTGATGATGCTCCATGGCCAAAGGGTTCCTTTCCAGAGGTGTCCGGATTGTGGCAGCGGGAGTGGTTTTACATCACAGCTCCCCGAAGTGCCAAATGGGTAGCTGCCCCCGCCTTTCGCTCGGGCCCCCCACCACAACTGATGTCATGGATCAGCAAGGGGCTGAGCTGGGGTCCAGCCAAGGACGTGCCAATACTGCAGAGCCATATCCGAGATCTCTTCGAGGGCGATTTCAGTCTGGTTATCATAATGCAAGTTATGCTGGTTCATCGGGTCCAACCTTGCAAACGCCGACCCCTCCGTATGTGGGAATTCAACCCGGAAGGACCACGCGCTATTCAGCATTTCCTCGGCATGATGCATGAGGAGATGTACAAATCGTTCTTTGGAGCCCAAATAAAGTGTCCGGACACCACCGAGGACGTGGGCCTAAGCTGCAACCGCCCCGCTGCCCAAGTAAGTAATCCCATGGCCGAACACACTGTCATTTTATTTATCATGACATCATTCTGAAGAATCGCTCTTTGACCAGGACTGGATAACAAAGGCAAAGTTGATCCGGTGTTTGGCTCCCCTTCCTGAGGGGTTGGACAATCCGATGCTGGAAAAGATGCTCGAGCCAGCACCTTGTCTAGTGCCCTCAAAGGAAGATGAAGGGGGAAGAAAGAGGGCGAAAGCGGGCCTCCATCGCTATCTATTCCAATCGAGGGAATGAGCGCCTCTGCGAGGGAGGATAACCAAGGGGAAGAATCTGGCATTCTTTCTCCCCGGGGAAGGAAGAGGACTACCTCTGAAGATCCGGAAACTAAGGTTTCCAAACGGGAGAAGAAATCTCCGCCAGAGGGTCCTGCCTCGGAGGGTATTCTGGCCGCACAATGTCCGCGTGGGGATCAGCCCTCTACCGAGTTGTAAGCAATCAAAAAGTACTTAATAGTGAAGATATCCTATCTTACTTCTGAAGACAATGATCGATGCATATAAATTGTAGTCCGGATCGCAGCCCTTCTCGACAGAGTTCATCTTTGGGGGATCTTCTCCCGGAGATGATGGAGAGCGAAACGCCTCCCCCGGACTCCCCAACTCAAGAAGTGGGCAACCTTGAAGTGTCGTCGCGAAGGGTATCTCCGGATCCACTATTGCCAGAGGATAACCCTTTGGCTGCCCGGCATCCCCAGTATCCGGCTCCTAAGGGGAGCGACGGCAAGGGTCCGTACAGTATGCGGTCAGATGCGTTGAAGGATCTTCTGGGGCAAGTTGTCGTCTCGGAAGCGCATCGTACGCTAATGGGTACGGTAATTGAAAGGATTTCATTCGCTGAAAGCGGTTTGCACGAAGCTTTTATGAGTCTGCTGAAAGGCTTCGAGGTATGTGAAACAATATATGCCTTTAACAGTACCGCATACGTTAGGTATGCCCATGCAGATAGTAGCCCCTGAGACTCTGGTTGTCATCGGGAACGGCGGCAAACAGCGGATCATAATCCCAGGTAATAACCAGATCGCCTTTATGTGCAGGTATTTGAAGCTCCGATGGTGAGCCGGACTGATGGTTTTGCCGAACTAAAGCAGCAACAGGATGCGGCAGATGCCGACATTGTGCTTTTCAACAAGCGGCTTGACGAGGCATAGGGTGAGTGATTTTTCTGGTGATCGTCACATAATAAGAGCAGCATGATGCCAGCATCGTTAACATGTTGTGACTGCAGATGGAGCTGCCACCGTGGAGACCCTTCGGGCGGAGCTTGCCCGAGCCAAGGAGCAAGCAAGGAGTAGCAATGTGGCTGCTTTAAAGGCGGCCGAAGAGTTAAGGGCCGAACAGGCCGTGCATTGCAAGAGCAAGGAAAAAAATAGCCAAGATGGTTGTAGAGTTAAAAGATGCTGCTGACCGTTACCGGCTTCTTGAAGAAGAAAACCGGGCAAAGGCGATCGACCTGGAGAAGGCCCGGGTGGCTGCCAAGGAAGCCCGCTCCAAAATTAGAGCGACGAAGGAGGAGCTGAATCAAGCTGCAGATATCGTGTCTGGGAAGCCCTGCTTGTTGCGGACTAAGTTCGGAGATCCGAAATATGCTCCTCTTGACCGGCTATGGAGTTCTATGGAGGCGTACATGGATTTGGCTGCAAGTGCTGGTGACGCAGCCGAGTACTTCAAGTATCAGAAAGGTCCTGAAGTGGAAAAGCTGTTTTGGTCTCAGTTTTATGCTCCAGTCCGTCCGCTGCTGCTGAATGAGCGATTGACCGGTTGGGCCGAGCTCCATAGGTTGTCGGGACTTTCCATGAGGTCCGTTGTGGATCACCTGTCGCCGAGAGGGCCAAGGCCGAGTAGCTATTTTAGCTTAGTGCAACAATTCCTTGAAGTTGTGCCACGCGTCGATGCTGTAAAGAGATCAGTGTGCATAGAAGGTGCGCGGATGACCCTTGCCCGTGTCAAAACACATTGGGCGGATATGGAGGCCACCACTGTTGCGGCACAAGGTTCGGCCATAGGCCGAGTTGCTGCCGAGCACTATTTGAGGAAGTCCTTGAAGGTGCTCGTTCGATAGAGGCTCAGTGCTCGAAGAATATTATTTTCCAGTAACATGTAGTCCCATTGTACAAACAATGTTTTTCTGAATTAATCAAGGTTGTATTTATACTTTTGCCCAAAAGTACTATTATGCCTCATGTCACAGCCCTAGAATACCTGAGTGGAATAGTTGCATCTGCACTCATGCATCATGGCCAAAATTTCTGAAAGTTGAATTGAGGTTTGTTCAAACCCTCAGAAACCAGTTCAAAAATAATCAACATTTAATTCTCATCAAATGAGTCCAAGGAAATGTTCCTGTTACTCTGAGAAAATATTGGTAGGAGGTAAAATTCAAACCAATATTTTTGGAGTCACAGAAATATTTATTTTGCGCATTTGAATTAAATCATAATGTATTTGAATTGGCTTTATTTCTGTTATAAAAGAAATACATGCCCAATAATTTTGGAAATTATTGTGGGGCTCTAGAATAATATCTCTAGTCCATACAATAATTTACAGAAGCAAATAAATTTGTTTAGTACCCCTACTAAATCAAACAAACAGACAGAAAATAGAAAACATAAATAAAAGGAGAGAGAGAGGTTACCTGTGCACCTCACCTGGGCCTTACCTGGCAGAAGCGGCCCAGTCCACCACCTGGCGCTGCCAGTCGTCGTCCAGCTCCCGCCAGTCAGTCGCCGCGCGCCGGCACGCGCCCGAGCCACCTCCTGCTTCCGCCGCTGCCTCGACGCCCTGGACAACGCCACGCTTTCCCCTGGACCGCCTCGTCCTCTCCCGTGCCTCCTTTCTCCTCTGCTCTCCTTCTCCCGCTATTGCCGAGCGCCTCACAGCGTGCCGACGACCACCACCGCGGCCACCGGCCACCCCACACCTCGCCGACGCGCCAAGAAGCTCCGCCTCGTCCCCCTCTTCCTCCTCACCAAGATGTAAGGCGCCGGAAGCCCCTGGACGCTGCCAGCTCCGCCGTTCCCCTCCTCGGCCACCGAGGACCGCCGCCATTGATTCGTCGCCGTCAGGTCTTCCCCGAGCCGGCTGAGCAGCTCGTCGCACCGCCGTGAGCCCCTGCTCCTGCTCCCCCTATCCGTTTTCCCCTCGTGTGCCATAGCCATCGCCTCGCCTGTAACCGAACGCGCCACCGCCCATGCTCGCCACCGGTGATGCTCCGGTGACCATTTGGTCTCGGGCATGCGACCAACGTACTCACCGCATCACGTAGGCCACCGCTAGCGCCTCAGCTCGCTTGCTCGCACACCGCAACGCTGCCCGCACCCACGCCCAAACTCCAGCGGCCGCAACCGAGCTCGCTGTCGTCGGCTCCGGCCTCCATAGGCCTGGCCTCCACCATCACCCGATGCGCGCCTGCAAGAGCTTTCCAACGAGCCCAAGAACGGCCTCGTCCGTGCCCTGTGGGCATTTTCCGAGCCGCACCGCCGTCTCGGGCCTCGCCGGCGTCGAGTCGCCGGTGAGTTTGACCCCACTGACCGTTGACCCCGGGTGGACCCAGTTTGACCCTCTGGGTCACTGACATAGTTCAGGTTAGCCACTGAGTCAAAGCTGGCTTGCTGCAGTTAAACTCCACTACCCTTTTGTTGATACCGATGCATATGTAGTTAGTTCTGATGTAAGTCTTGCTGGGTACATTTGTACTCACGTTTGCTTAATTTATGTTTTGTAGAGAGACTTCAGTCTCGCTAGTAGTTCCACGTGGACTTCGACATTTAGCTTGATACCTCAGCTATGATCTTGTGCCCTCGGCAGGATCTGGTAGATAGTCAGGCTTCTTAGCCTTTTTCATTTGTAGATGTCTGTACTCAGACATGTTAAGCGTTCGCATGTGCTTTGATTTGTATGCTATGATTGTTGGGTCATGAGACCCATGTTTGTAATATCTCGCTCCTCGGAGCCTAATGAATAAATACTTGAGTCGTAGAGTTATGTTGTGATGCCATGTTGTATTTACACATATCGAGCATATTGTGTGTATGATTGAAATGCTTGGTATGTGTGGGATCCGACAATCTAGTTGTTTATCCTTGGCAGCCTCTCTTATGGGGAAATGTAGTCTAGTGCTCCCATGAGCCATAGTAGTCCGCTACAGCCCGGTTCACTGGAGTCCTGCTAGCCAGCACTACTGCTCAAGACACTTGACTGGTCGGCATGTGTTTCACTTCGTTCCTGTGTCTGTCCCTTCGGGGAAATGTCACGCGGTGACATCCGGAGTCCTGCCTAGCCAGCTACAGCCCGGGTTCCCGGAGTCCTGTTAGCCTAGTGCTACAGCCCGGATTCACACGCTGCTGACTGACATGCTCGATGTGATTCATGTATACCTGTCCCCATAGGTTGGTGCCGCTTTGGGTTCACGACTAGCCATGTCGGCCCGGGTCCTCTGTCATATGGATGCTAGCGACACTATCATATACGTGAGCCAAAAGGCGCAAACGGTCCCGGGCCATGGTAAGGCGACACCCGTGGGAATACCGTGCGTGAGGCCGCAAAGTGATATGAGGTGTTATCGGCTAGATCGATGTGACTTGGAATCGGGGTCCTGACAGCGTTGGTATCAGAGCCTGACTGCCTGTAGGATTACCAAGCCAAACTGATCGAATTTGTGTCTAGAAATGCTTTAGTTATGTAAGGGAATTGATTGGGGAAGGGAACGTAAGGCTCTTCTTACTTTTTTACCTTATGCCCTTCTGATCTGAGTCATCCTCTTCCTTTCTACGGAGATTAAGAACTAGGCTTTCTCATCTTCTATCAGGATCACATGTTACTAATCTGTAGACTTATATGCTTGTTGGTTTCAAGCCCCAGTTCAGTTCCTACTACTTCTGTGTGTTGACAGTTGATCTCAGAACCTTAATATTGTGTTGTTGAGTGGTTATGCCACCATTTTGCAGGATGCCTCAAATATCTTTAAGCATTTATAGCCGTTATGCTGTCCAAGTCATCCCAGGTTTCTACATAGTCTGATGCATTTGCAAATCCATTCTTTCCGTTCCCGCTGTCGCTTTGGGCCAGATTAACCACACTAACCAGTGTGTTGAGGTACCACTGCCTCAGTATGTTGGGGAACGTAGTAATTTCAAAAAAATTCCTACGCACATGCAAGATCATGGTGATGCATAGCAACGAGAGGGGAGAGAGTGATCTACGTACCCTTGTAGATCGACAACGGAAGCGTTTGGTTGATGTAGTCGTACGTCTCCACGGCCCGACCGATCAAGCACCGAAACTACGGCACCTCCGAGTTCTAGCACACGTTCAGCTCGACGACGATCCCCGGACTCCGATCCAGCAAAGTGTCGGCGAAGAGTTCCGTCAGCACGACGGCATGGTGACAATCTTGATGTACTACTGTCGCAGGGCTTCGCCTAAGCACCGCTACAATATTATCGAGGACTATGGTGGCAGGGGGCGCCGCACACGGCTAAGAATATGATCACGTGGATCAACTTGTCTCTAGGGTGCCCCTTGCCTCAGTATATAAAGGATGGAGGAGGAGGAGGCTGGCCAAGGCAATTGGTGCGGCCAGGATGTGGACTCCTACTAGGACTCCAAGTCCTAGTAGGAGTCCACCAAGAGGGGAGGAAGGGAGAAGGAAGTAGAGGAGAAGGAAAGGTGGCCGGCCCCCTTTTCCCTAGTCCAATTTGGACCATAGGGGAGGGGGGCGCAGCAGCCCCTTGGCCCTTTCTCCTCTTCCCACTAAAGCCCATCAAGGCCCATTGCTTCTCCCGTAACTACCCGGTACTCCGAAAAATACCCGAATCACTCGGAACCTTTCCGATGTCCGAATATAGTCGTCCAATATATCGATCTTTACGTCTCGACCATTTCGAGACTCCTCGTCATGTCCCCGATCTCATCCAGGACTCCGAACTCCTTCGGTACATCAAAACTCATAAACTCATAATATAACTGTCATCGAAACCTTAAGCGTGCGGACCCTACGGGTTCGAGAACAATGTAGACATGACCGCGACACGTCTCCGGTCAATAACCAATAGCAGGACCTGGATGCCCATATTGGCTCCTACATATTCTACGAAGATCTTTATCGGTCAGACCGCATAACAACATACGTTGTTCCCTTTGTCATCGGTATGTTACTTGCCCGAGATTCGATCGTCGGTATCTCAATACCTAGTTCAATCTCGTTACAGGCAAGTCTCTTTACTCGTTCCGTAATACATCATCCCGCAACTAACTCATTAGTTGCAATGCTTGCAAGGCTTAAGTGATGTGCATTACCGAGAGGGCCCAGAGATACCTCTCCGACAATCGGAGTGACAAATCCTAATCTCGAAATATGCCAACCCAACATGTACCTTTGGAGACACCTGTAGAGCTCCTTTATAATCACCCAGTTACGTTGTGACGTTTGGTAGCACACAAAGTGTTCCTCCGGCAAACGGGAGTTGCATAATCTCATAGTCATAGGAACATGTATAAGTCATGAAGAAAGCAATAGCAACATACTAAACGATCGGGTGCTAAGCTAATGGAATGGGTCATGTCAATCACATCATTCTCCTAATGATGTGATCCCGTTAATCAAATAACAACTCTTTGTTCATGGTTAGGAAACATAACCATCTTTGATTAACGAGCTAGTCAAGTAGAGGCATACTAGTGACACTCTGTTTGTCTATGTATTCACACATGTATTATGTTTCCGGTTAATACAATTCTAGCATGAATAATAAATATTTATCATGAAATAAGGAAATAAATAATAACTTTATTATTGCCTCTAGGGCATATTTCCTTCACAGTATTTATGTTGGAGCTATTATTATGACCCTAGTTGTCTTAGAGAACCTCTCAGTAATCTAGAAATGCTTTGTATCCCAGTGTGATGATTCTGGCCATCATTCTCGAAAGCATCTCGTGGTGCCATTTAGTAGTAGGTATTCTACTCCTGGGTTCTTGACCCAAGATTCACTCTACTTACCTCGTGTTGATAGTGTTTGGTAGTTCCTTTAGGATATTAGTAACCTTTGCGATAGTCCTCGAGGTCCGTGGTACATCGTTCTTCCAACTACCATGAACTACTTATGGCAGAAGTTCCTCGTTGAACCGAAAGATCACAACTAGAGTGCTCTTGGCGAGTTCTCGATTCTGTGTTGTTAATCTGCCAGTCCTTCCTTTTTTGCATGGGTTTTATCCGGAAGAAACATGTTGAACTTGGTTCGACATACTAATCTATGCATCCACAACCCAGAAAGTTATATGTTCCTTGAGTTGACCCTCCTCAGTTGTATTCCGACCCTAGTCTATCAATTGATAGTCAGGAATAGTTGTGCATTCGTGTTCATCGATGCCTATTATTCTTGTGGTCCGTCGAGCCATTCTATTTAAGAATGACTAGGAGAAACAAACTCCAGTACCTCATCCATATCTAGGGTTGGGTCAAAGCAGTTGTATTCCGCAGATCAAAATGCCAATCCAGCTTTTGATTCTGTTCTACCCTGAAGTATTGCCCTCTTTATGTCAGGATTGTCATGAGAATTGCACCACCTCTCATAAATTCTTGATGCAGTGATACTTCTTGCCATCATGTTTCATTCCTCGGTGTTGTGTTGTCGCAACCGGAATGCTGACAAGGGAATCATGGTGTGTGAAATCAATACTCCTAGCAACTGTATTGCTTGGTCGTTAATGGACATTAATATCATTCTTAGCATGTTGGTTATCGAATTACTATACTAGGATTGGTCGTGCTACCTTGTCCTCATTTCTGGTACACTCTTCGATCAAGAGTTGGGATTGTATCAATCCCTTTCTTATTTAGCTATATCATCTTGCCCTCAAAAGCAAGATTGTTCTCGAGCTTAGAGACATATCGGTGGTTCGTGATGTTTGGAATATCCTCTCAGAAGTATTACCAGGTTGTTCCCTGACCGCTATGTTGAGTTCATGATCATGTTGGTTTTTCGCTAAACCAGCCATCCTCCAAGAATCTGTGTTGGATATCCCTGAGGTAGTTGGTTGAGCTAGACAACAACTTGGAGAGTTGGAAGATGAAAGATTGTTCCGCTTAGTTCATCTCCAAACGGATATCTTTGTGTTTGTGTGTGTTGAAGAAAGATGATATCTTCATCAACTGGTCCTCGTATCAGTTGTTGGATCTATTGTCTTGTCCAAACTTTGATTTGAGTATGGGCTATCATCAAATCAAATCAGAACCAACGATATTTGTAACGTTGTCTTACTCGTGGTTGATCCCTCGAGCATACACCATTACATCCTTTGGTCTGACCAATGCTATCACCGTGTTCACACGATGGTGGTAGTCCGATGATATGGAAATTCCGATGAGTTGCTGTTGAGCCCATCAGCAGCATTTTGTCTCCCCCATGATTCGTGTTAAACATTAAGCTAGTGTTGGAAACTTTGTAACAATGCCTTCATGTTCCGTTCATGAAGCATATGTTTGGATGGAAGTAGTGACTTCCTCTAATTCATGTGCATCTGATGCAAGTTGCCACTGTGGATTCGAGAAAGTCAATGTTGCTTCTTTTGGAATCATCCCAAATCGGTCATGCATACGTGCGAAGTATTCTATGGCTCGGAGACTTGCAACCTTCGTTCTATATGTGTCCCTAGCACACCAAGCCATTGATTGATTTGTTCAAGGAAAAGGAGTTTTTGTGCAAATCCTAGGTCATGCACAAGACTTCGTTACCCTAGATGATGGTTCCCCACCTGAACTCGGTAGTGTTTTATCATAAGACTACTATGTGGTCATGCTTGTCTGGGACAGCGTGTTCACATGTGTTTAGCAGAACCAGCTCATGTTTTGGAGCTTGCTATCTTAGTTCATTCCTCGAGAATCTCGCAATGCCATCTCGTCGAATTGTGTTGCAAATTTTCTTCTAGACTCGGTGAATCTGGAATATCCCGTTACCAACCAGATCTGAATCTCAGGCAGATATGATGGTTGGAACATCTTCCAAGAGCTATAATATTGGTCCCTCTGTAACCCGGTAAAGTGGATGTCGTGACTGACACACCCAGCCGGAAGACCTATTATTGTAGTATCTTGATTGAAGAAGTTGGCCACCTCCCCATAAGGATCTCGTAGGGTTTACACCAATAGTTGTTCCTTATGGATTTTTGTGCTCCCGAAGTCCGACCTTTTACTTGATGTCCTAGGTACCAAACCATTTTAATAAATGGGTGTTGCTAGCACATCAAGGACAACATTAGAAGCGGAGTGCTAAATGTCTCTCGGTCGATTATCCAGATTTTGTCCCCTTGGCCTCGCTAAGGTGAAATCTGAGAAAGTGTTATCTTCCTTTGCATCTGCATCCTCCACCAATATCCATCATGGTGGTATGTTGTGTTGCCAGGATCCTTGCCACGGATATTGGTAAAACCTCGATGAATATGGAAATGCTCAAGTTCTTGAGAGCACGTGCAAGCACTAGGATTTATCGTCGGCATTAATTGGGATCCACTCTTAGTTTCTTCGATTATGCCATAACTTTTCTAATGATGGAATCACTCTCTTCTGTTGAGTTTCTCCCAGTTACTAGAATCATTCCCAGCATTAGCATTTTGTTCCTAGCTTGCGCCGCCATTGTGCCATTCAACCATGGACTACCCTCCTCGGTAATTTCTGGTCAGATCATCTTCAAAAGTGGTCCTACCATGGGTCCCATCCATTTCCGATGATAAGCAAAAAAATTCATCCATTGGGTTGTCTTCAACAAGGTAGTCCACATCATCCATCCTAGTTTGAGTATGCCATTCTTCCGAACTCCCTCAAACGATCGATTGTGATTTTCCTTAGGCTGGTATAAAGATTTTCAATGATCTAGATATCAAAAGTAATTCCTTTTGCCACTTAAGGGAATAATCCTACGAGTCACCTCCCCCGAGGTGTCCCGTAATGGGATCATGGCAGTTTCTCCTCGCTACTTTGAAACCCTCGTCAATTGTTTCTTCCATCCTTTTTAAGGTGTGTTTTGTGTCTCAGCTCAAGAGATGTTCAACGTCTCATTCCGTGAGTTGATCGTGAGTTTCTCGGTCTTTAAGAAGATCGATTCCTATAGAGTTATCTTGCTCTTTTGTCCTCGTGTAGGGTAAAGATCTCGCAAGCAAAGATGCCAAGATCAATATGACGCAAGGAGTCGACATCTTTAAGAAGGGCGGTTGGATCAAGAAGATCATGTTAGCTTGTGTCCCTCTGTCTTCTTACCTCACGACTTGAATCTCGGGACGAGATTCTTGTTTAGTAGGGGTGAGTTGTCACATCCCTAGAATACCTGAGTGGAATAGTTGCATATGCACTCATGCATCATGGCAAAAATTTCTGAAAGTTGAATCGAGGTTTGTTGAAACCCTCAGAAACCAGTTCAAAAATAATCAACATTTAATTCTCATCAAATGAGTCCAAGGAAATGTTCCTGTTACTCTGAGAAAATATTGTTAGGAGGTAAAATTCAAACCAATATTTTTGGAGTCACAGAAATATTTATTTTGGGCATTAGAATTAAATCATAATGTATTTGAATTGGCTTTATTTCTGTTATAAAAGAAATACATGCCCAATAATTTTGGAAATTATTGTGGGGCTCTAGAATAATATCTCTAGTCCATACAATAATTTACAGAAGCAAATAAATTTGTTCAGTACCCCTACTAAATCAAATAAACAGACAGAAAATAGAAAACAGAAATAAAAGGAGAGAGAGAGGTTACCTGTGCACCTCACCTGGGCCTTACCTGGAAGAAGTGGCCCAGCCCACCACCTGGCGCTGCCAGTCGTCGTCCAGCTCCCGTCAGTCGGACACCGCGCGCGTGGTCGTCGCGCGCCGGCACGCGCCCAAGCCACCTCCTGCTTCCGTCGATGCCTCGACGCCCTGGACAACGCCACGCTTTCCCCTGGACCGCCTCGTCTTCTCCCGTGTCTCCTTTCTCCTCTGCTCTCCTTCTCCCGCTGCTGCCGAGCGCCTCGCAGCGCGCCGATGACCACCACCGCGGCCACCGGCCACCCCACGCCTCGCCGACGCGCCAAGAAGCTCTGCCTCGTCCCCCTCTTCCTCCTCACCAAGATGTAAGGCGCCGCAAGCCCCTGGACGCCGCCAGCTCCGCCGTTCCCCTCCTCAGCCACCGAGGACCGCCGCCGTCGATTCATCGCCGTCGGGTCTTCCCCGAGCCCGCTGAGAAGCTCGTCGCACCGCCGTGAGCCCCTGCTCCTGCTCCCCCTATCCGTTTTTCCCTCATGTGTCGTAGCCATCGCCTCGCCTGCAACCGAACACGCCGCCGCCCGTGCTCATCATCGGTGATGGTCTGCTGAACATTTGGTCTCGGGCATGCGACCAACGTACTCACCGCATCACGTAGGCCACCGCTAGCGCCTCAGCTCGCTTGCTCGCACACCGCAACGCTGCTCGCACCCATGCCCGAACTCTGGCGGCCGCAACCGAGCTCACCGTCGTCGGCTCCGGCCACCATAGGCCCGGCTTCCACCATCACCCGATGCGCGCCTGCAAGAGCTTTCCAACGAGCCCAAGAACGGCCTCGTCCGTGCCCTATGGGCATTTTCCGAGCCGAGCCGACGTCTCCGGCCTCGCCGGCGTCGAGTCGTCGGTGAGTTTGACCCCACTGACCGTTGACCCCGGGTGGACCCAGTTTGACCCTCTGGGTCACTGACGTGTGGGCCCCAGGCCACTAACTAAACTAGGTTAGTATTAGTTTAACGCTAACTAAACTTAGTTAGTTTATTTGACACTGACAGACGGGACCCACAAGTCAGGGTTGACCTGGACCGTCTCAGTTGACCGCTGATGTCACACTGACTCCAGGCTGACGTAGTAAATCCTTTTCTGGATTTATTCTTATATAGAAAACTCGAGAAAACAATTAAAACTTCTAAAAATCATATAAAATCATCCTTAGCTCAGAATGAAATAAATTATATATGAAAAATGATCAGAAAAATCCAAAGAATCTGTTTATGGAATTTTCATGCATGTTAGAGCAACTTATATCCTCTGTTTAGGACAATTCAATTAAATGGCATTTAAGAAAGCACATATGGAGTTTGAATTTGAACCTAGTGTTCAAACCAACTTCATTTAACTTGTTGCTAGTTGCATTAGGCCAATCAACAGCATATTGCCATGTCACATTCATGCATCATATTGTTGCATTGCATTGATTGTGTCCTTCTCTGTTTGCCGGTAACCGTCCCCTCTCAGTCGACGATGTTTCCGACGACGTGATCGATGACACCGATGAAGAACTATATTATCTTTAGAAGTGTCAGGCAAGCAAAACCCCCTTGTTCATTCCGATACAATCCCACTCTCTCACTCCTGCTCTCTTTTATTGCATTAGGACAACAACGATTCAACGGTTACATGTTGCGGTAGTTGAACCCCTTTCCTCTGCATGACCTGTCATTTCCACAGTAAATAGATGAAACCCACTAGCATGGGTAGGAGTTGTTTGAGCCTTGATGTGCCTACTCATTCATATTTGTTTGTCATGCCTGCTATTGCTTAGAGTTGTGTCATGTATGATTCATCGGGGATGAATTGGAAAGTTGTGAACATGTCCTACTATGTGTGAGCTAAGTGTGTTGAACTCGATTTGGTAAAGGTATCGATGAGAGGCCATGTAGGAGTACATGGTGGGTTGTTTCATTGGAACCTTCCTTAAGCACCGAGATTTGTATGTGTGATTTAAGAACCAGCTACTACCACGCATTGGGCCTGAAACCAATGGACCCTCTCGGCTTCTTAACCACCCTAGTTCTCTGTCTAGGAGTTGCAACTAGTTTCTGGTGTTTATAGGATATGTGTTGGCCGCCGTGCGTAGCGCTGACCCTAGGGGTGGGCTATGATGCGGTAGATACACCGTGGCCGGGCATGCCGGGCGCCCATTTGGTGTCTCGGAACCCTATACACATCATCCAGGGCCGTATGTGGAAACCTCAGCCGGACTCCCTACTGATGGAACCTGGATAGGCGATAAACCAGGACTAGAGACTTGAGTGTTTAGGTAGGCCGTGGCCGACACCCTCGTTGGGCTTCTGCTTGAAGGTTGCCGAGTACATGTCGTGTAAGCGGCGGTAAGTGGTGAGAGCATGTGTGAAGAAGTACACCCCTGTAGGGTTAACATCATCTATTCGAATAGCCGCGTCCGCTGTAAAGGACTACTTGGTTGCCTATACAGTTCATAGACAAGTGAAAGTGGATACTCTAAGATGCACAAGATAAGCGTGAGTGCTATGGATGGCGTTCTCGTAGGGAGACGGGAGTGGATCCATAGTGGTGTATTGATATGGTGAATATGTGGACTCGTGTGCGCCACCTCAAAAGAGTTGCTTGCAGTCGTAGTTCAGGTTAGCCACTGAGTCAAAGCTGGCTTGCTGCAGTTAAACTCCACTACCCTTTTGTTGATACCGATGAATATGTAGTTAGTTCTGATGTAAGTCTTGCTGGGTACATTTGTACTCACGTTTGCTTAATTTATGTTTTGCAGAGAGACTTCAGTCTCGCTAGTAGTTCCACGTGGACTTCGACGTTTAGCTTGATACCTCAGCTATGATCTTGTGCCCTCGGCAGGATCTGGTAGATAGTCAGGCTTCTTAGCCTTTTTCATTTGTAGATGTCTGTACTCAGACATGTTAAGCTTCTGCATGTGCTTTGATTTGTATGCTATGATTGTTGGGTCATGAGACCCATGTTTGTAATATCTCGCTCCTCGGAGCCTAATGAATAAATACTTGAGTCGTCGAGTTATGTTGTGATGTCATGTTGTATTTACACATATCGAGCATATTGTGTGTATGATTGAAATGCTTGGTATGTGTGGGATCCGACAATCTAGTTGTTTATCGTTGGCAGCCTCTCTTATGGGGAAATGTAGTCTAGTGCTCCCATGAGCCATAGTAGTCCGCTACAGCCCGGTTCACCGGAGTCCTGCTAGCCCAGCACTACTGCTCAGGACACTTGACTGGCCGGCATGTGTTTCACTTCGTTCATGTGTCTGTCCCTTCAGGGAAATGTCACGCGGTGACATCCGGAGTCCTGCCTAGCTTGCTACAGCCCGGGTTCCCGGAGTCCTGTTAGCCCAGTGCTACAGCCCGGATTCACACGCTGCTGACCGACATGCTCGATGTGATTCATGTATGCCTGTCCCCATAGGTTGGTGCCGCTTTGGGTTCACGACTAGCCATGTCGGCCCGGGTTCTCTGTCATATGGATGCTAGCGACACTATCATATACGTGAGCCAAAAGGCGCAAACGGTCCCGGGCCATGGTAAGGCGACACCCGTGGGAATACCGTGCGTGAGGCCGCAAAGTGATATGAGGTGTTATCGGCTAGATCGATGTGACTTGGAATCGGGGTCCTGACACCTCATGTGCGGCCGTTTATGTATATATGTATATAACCTAAAAGTTTGCAGTCGTCGGCTTCCGCCCCCACGCATATAATGCGGGGGTGTTCTCAAAAGATGCATATCCACACTTGATCCAATGTCTTGGTCCGTTAAGGAGGTGATATCATAGCGAACGAGGCAATCGGACTATATTGCTTTAACACTTTCACTTAGCCATAGGAGTTTGACAGTGGGGCTACTATATAGCCCCTGATACTTCTGCACTCGTCCGAATACGGTGCGCATACATACATGACTGGGAAACGGCCCTTCATTAATGCGGAGGAATCCCGAAGATTCCGATTTGTCATCGAGTGGTTGACCAGTCTCTCGCTATATCATGACAGTCGGTTTTTGGCTTTCTCTACTGAGGTGCTCATCCGGATGAACCATGGCACAATCGCAGTAGTTCTCCCAGTGCTACCTTAGCCAATATAACGGAACGTAAGGTACCAAAACTTGAGAGCCGGGGAAACCCAACATTTGACCAAAAGACATGATTCGGAGCTGATGCATATAGAGCCAAACTCGCGACGCCGAACACTCCCTAAGGTGTTTGGCCTTTATAACATATACCGGGCTAAACAATGCCCTTTATAAGAAACCCCATGTGTCCAGGTACGTGCAAAATCCTGGCGTGGCCACATGCCAATAACGTCGGCATCCTTCTCGATTGTGTGGAGTATCCGGAGGATGTGCGCAACAAGAGACAGTAAAAAAGGTTTACGCAGGGCCTTAATCTAAAAAGAAACCTTTGGGCGGGTCCCTGCTGCACGTCTGCGCCTGTGTCTCCGTTGTGCCATGTCCTGGACGGGTGTAGCACGATTGTAACCTGCAAAAAGAAAGAACTTAGGTGAAAGTTGTCGTGCCGAAAAGAAGAATGAGTTATCAGAATTCCAGAGAAGCCTAGTTGAGTTGGGTTGGCCCTGATTACACGTGGGAAGCCCCTGGTATCGTGTTATGAGGGTTCGAAAACCAATCTCATGCATGTATGATGGGACTCCGGACTCGTCTAACCGTGTCTGTGGTCTTGACGACCTGCCATTTTTTCTGGTTGGTGAGGTCGTCTAGTGTGCGGCTGTTAAAGCCGCCGCGTCCTCTTTCGTACGTGAAGAACGGTTGGTGTTTCCGCTAACTGTAATGACGCCTCGTGGACCATGCATCTTGAGCTTGAGAAAAGCATAATGCGGTATTGCGTTAAAACGAGTGAAAGTCGCCCTTCTGAGTAGCGCTTGAAAATCACTTCGGAATGGAGCGATGTGAAATGTTAATGTTTCACTTCGGAAGTTATCGGGAGAACCGAATACCACCTCTAGTAGTAGAGAGCCTGTGCAGTGGGCCTCTTGGCCAGGTATTACTCCCTTGAAGGTAGTATTACTACGGCTTATTTGTGTCGGGTCTATCCCCATTTTGCGGACTGTGTCCTGATATATCAGATTTAGATCACTGCCATCGTCCATTAGGACCCTTGTGCAGTGGTACCCGTTTATTATTGGGTCTAACACCAAGGCCGTCAGTCCTTGGCGCTGGATATTTGTATTGTGATCCCTACGATCAAAACTGATCGGGTAGGCCAACCAGGGGTTGATCCTAGGGGTGACTGGCTTTATGGCGCGTGTGCATCGGGGTGCGTGATTGCTTCCCCCCTTTGTCACCTGGATCACGTTTACTGTTTTAACCTCTGGTGGGAACTTTTTCTGTCCTCCGGCGCTTTGCTGGCGAGGTTCATCCTCATCTTCGCTTGGTGTCTCTTCCCCTTTGTGTTCGGCGTTTAGCTTACCGGCCTGCTTGAAGACCCAACATTCTCTGTGGGTATGATTTGCAGGTTTGTCTGGGGTGCCGTGAATCTGACAGAGTTTGTCAAGAATTTTGTTTAGGCCAGATTTTCCTTCTCTGCTGCCCTTGAAGGGCTTTTTCCGCTGATCTGGTCGAGAGCCCCTGAATCCGGCGTTTATCGCCGTGTTATCTGGGCTACCTTCTTTATTTCGACGCTTGTTTCTGTTGCGTCATGGTTTACCACTGCCATCCCTGACTTCGGATGTGCTTGGGTCGCTGGTGCTACTACGGGCCAAGCAGCTGTCCTCACCCGCACAAAAGCGGGTCACGAGGCTTGTTAAGGCTGCCATTGTTCTCGGTTTTTCTTGACCGAAGTGTTTGGCGAGCCATTCATCTCGGATGATGTGTTTGAAAGCCGCTAAGGCTTCGGCGTCCGGACAGTAAACAATTTGGTTCTTCTTAGTGAGGAACCTGTTCCAAAGCTTTCGGGCAGACTCTCCGAACTGTTGGATTATATGACTTAAATCGTCTGCATCCGGAGGTCGGACATAAATCCCTTGAAAATTGGCCCGGAAAGCGTCCTCGAGCTCCTCCCAACTTCCAATTGAGTTTTTGGGGAGGCTTTTCAGCCAGTGCCTAGCTGGCCCTTTAAGCTTGAGGGGCAAGTATTTAATGGCATGGAGATCGTCTCCACGAGCCATATGGATGTGGAGGATGAAGTCCTCTATCCAGACTCCAGGGTCTGTGGTTCCGTTGTACGCCTCTATGTTCACCAGTTTGAATCCCTTTGGGAATTCATGATCTAGCCCCTCATCAGTGAAACATAAGGGGTGTGCGGTACCCCTGTATTGGGATGCGCCATGGTGTTCTGATGGTTGTAGTATTCGGTGTTGGTTGTGTACCGTAGAGCACTTCCTAGATCCATAGATAGATCTAGTCGCGCCAGATTTTTGATGCAAGTTCTCACGTAGATCGTGTGTTGACTTATGTGTGACTTTGTTAGCCGCTCTATCGCGTTCACAGGGTGGTGGATCCGACCGGTTGGCCGTATCGCTTTTCGGCTGTATGGGCTCTAAGGCATCATCGTCGAATTCCGGTAATAGCTTGTGCTTTGGGTAGCTTTTTGGATGGTAACTTCCACCATACTTTGTTACTTTATTCCACTTGCTGTTGAGCGTATCTTGTGCGACCTTGAGCCTTTGCTTCTGTTTCTTCAGGCTTCTCGTTGTGGCAGTAAGCCTTCTGCAGAGGTTCTCTTGCTCCAAGTGTGTTTCCGGGATGATGGGTGCATCTTCGTCCGGACTGCTTTCTTCCCTAGATGGGGATTGATGAGGCTTATCTTTGGCCTCATCGTGTTCGGATGTTGGATCCGCACTATGTTTGCAGTTTGCATCTTGATCGTTTTCTGCCACCGGGGTGGTGCAGTTCTCGTCTCTTCCAGAGTCGCGTGGACTATTATTATCGTTGTTCTTGCTATGGTGGGGCTTAGAGCGGCGCCGCTGACGTCGGCGCTTGTGTTGCTTCTTGGAGGGATCATCCTCTGTCTTCTCATCGCCATTGGCTTCTTTGGGGGTGTCCACCATGTATATATCATATGATGAGGTGGCGGTCCGGTGCCCTGAGGGTGGTGGATCCTGTTCGTCTCCAGCTTCGTCGTCCATACCGTCGAAGTCTTCGGAGCCGAAGTCGAGCGTGTCGGTTAAGTCGTCGACAGTGGCTACTAAATGGGTGGTGGGTGGGCAGTGAATTTCCTCGTCGCCCACATCCCATTCTAGCCGGACATAGTTGGCCAAGGTTCTCCTGACAGGGAGAGAGGTGTTAATGAATTTAGCACATCCCCAAAGGGTGAGTGCTGAAAGATGTCCGCGGAGGTGAACTCCATGATCGGCGCCCCGCCGGACTTGACGGGCACGGATATGAGCGGCTCGGAGTCTGTGGCCGTAGATGAATCCAGTGGTTTGGCGACACGGCTCTCGTAAGGGGTGAAGTCAGTATCCAGCTCTATCGCCACTGAGAGTGCGGCCTCCATGGCGGGGTCCATCCCTCCGCTCTCGGATGGCGCGACTTGCTCCGGATTGATGGACGGAGTAGCTACGGATGCGATCTCCTGAATACTGTCCGACGACAGAGTTACGTCATGCTCGTCAAGACTGTACGGCGCGTCCGACATGGGCTCGAATCCGTCGAAGATCAAGTCTCCGCGGATGTCGGCCATGTAGTTCAAGTTTCCAAATCTGACCTAATTGCCAGGGGCGTAGCTCTCAATCTGCTCCAAATGGTCAAGCGAATTGGCCCGCAGTGCAAAGCCGCCGAATATGAAGATTTGTCCGGGGAGGAAAGCCTCACCCTGGACCGCATCGCTAGCGATGATCGAAGGAGCCATCAAGCCTTATGGTGACGACACAGTGGAACTCTCAATGAAAGCACCAATGTCGGTGTCAAAACCGGCGGATCTCGGGTAGGGGGTCCCGAACTGTGCGTCTAAGGCGGATGGTAACAGGAGGCAGAGGACATGATGTTTTACCCAGGTTCGGGCCCTCTTGATAGAGGTAAAACCCTACGTCCTGCTTGATTCTTCTTGATGATATGAGTATTACAAGAGTAGATCTACCACGAGATCAGAGAGGCTAAACCCTAGAAGCTAGCCTATGGTATGATTGCCTGTTGTCCTACGGACTAAAACCCTCTGGTTTATATAGACGCCGGAGGGGCTAGGGTTACACAAGGTCGGTTACAAAGGAGGAGATACCCATATCCGTATTGCCTAGCTTGCTTTCCACGCCAAGTAGAGTCCCATCCGGACATGGGACGAAGTCTTCATTCTCGTATCTTCACAGTCCAACAGTCCGTCCAAAGGATATAGTCCGGCTGTCCGGAGACCCCTTAATCCAGGACTCCCTCAGCGCGCCTACCCCCCTGGGCGCGCCCTCCTACCTCGTAGCCACCTCGTTGCGTCTCTGACTTCTACTCCAAGTCTCCTGGATTGTGTTTGTTCCAAGAAAGATCCTCGTGAATGTTTCGTTCCGTTTGGATTCTGTTTTATATTCCTTTTCTATGAAACACTGAAATAGGCAAAAAAAACAGGAACTAGCACTTGGCCATTGGTTAATAGGTTAGTCCCAAAAATAATATAAAAGTGCATATTAAAGCCCATTAAACATCCAAAACAGATAATATAATAGCATGGAACAATCAAAAATTATAGATAAGTTGGAGACGTATCACGCTCCTCCACTGGCTACTGTTCAACCACCCCTGTCCACGGGGTCCTATTCAACCACCCCTCCACGGGCTACTGTTCATCCAGCCCTCCACCGGCTACTGTTCAACCAGCCCTCCACGGGGTCGTCCTGTTCATCCAGCCCTCCATAGGGTCCTATTCATCCACCCCTCCACGGGGCCCTGTTCATCCACCAGCTAGATCGATCGGGGTAATGTTCATCCAGCGGCAACACCACGGGGTCATGTTCATCCAACCCCCCACCGGGAACTGTTCATCCAAACCCCAACAACGCTCACTGTTCATCAAGAGGCAGCATCGATCGGCTTCAGTTAGCAGCAGTAGCAAAGGAATCACTCAAGTTTAGTTAACAGCAAGGGATCGGTCGCTCGGGTTCAGTAACGTAGCTAGTGCAATCACTCGGGTTCAGTTAGAGCCCAACGCCTCACTCGCGTGCAGTTAGAGGGCAACGCCTCGCACACACGCGCGTATGTACGAGAGGAAAGCGCATCGCTCGGCCCCCGACCACCCACCGTAACCGGGAACTCCCCCGATATTTTCCTTGCCCTCGCTTCTACCATGGTTTTTTCCATCATGGACGGCCCAAAGAATGTCATGCAGCTGCGTCTCCGGCCCGCCCAGGACGAAAAGCCCATTTTCTGTCATGATTTTTTGTCATAGAAGTAGGAGCCCACCACATCTATGATGATACTGGGTTTTGTCAAAATTATCGTCATAGAAGTGTCATAAGCATGACAAAAAATTCGTTCGGCCCAAAATGTCACGGATGTGTCTTTTTTTGTAGTGTACTCAGTCAACTTTGCAACTACAATTCACCATCTTTTTAGGAAGGGTCGCGTATCAGAGCCTTTAGGCAAGTCCACATACTCAACCATCATATAGTCTTCTATGATTTCTAACACTCACCTCGTACCCATGAGCAAAACGTTTCAACCGGACACATAGGAAGATAGGGGCTTATAGTTTCGCCTCCCAATGAACTCACCTCAAGGGTGATGTCAACAATAATAACTCATGCTATCTATATTCAACTGGACATATGTGCCTAGATCTTTCCTCACCACATGATGCTTGCCAAAGAAGAAAATAAAAGGAATAGAAGCAAAACTTTGACTCTTTGCATAAAAGTAAATGCATAAAATTAAAAGATAGGCCATTCGCAGAGGGAAGCAGAGGTTGCCATGCGCTTATTTGTTTGTATGCTTAATCCCTTAGTGCAAGAGAACGTCACGTTGTATTGCCCCTTAAGATGATTACCTTTATTATACAATCTGTCGCTTTTATTCTTTGTCGACGAAGTTCGTAGAACGCTCAATTTTCTCTTACACTAAATTATCTCACACTTTTAGAAGCATTTTTATTGCCTTTTTGCATCGATGACAACTTACTTGAGCGATCTTGCTCAATCCCTAGGTAGGTATGGTGGACACTTGAAAATAAGATTTGGGTTTAAGGGTTTTCGGAGGCACAAGTAGTATCTCTACTTAGTGCGGAATATTTGGCTAGCAAAGATAGGGGGCAAGCACCACATGTTGAAGGATCTATGACAATATGACTTCTATGTGAATATAAACAAACATAAACCATTATGTTGTCTTCCTTGTCCAACGTCAACAATTTTGGCATATAATATTTTTATGAGGGCTCACAATCACCAAAAGATTTCTAGGATAGTATATTTATATGTGAATCTTCTCTTCCCTTATTAATTCTTTCATGAGTTGCATCATTGACTAATGCTATGTTTATCAATCTCTAATAAAATTTTCTACTTATACTTTTCCTTATGTGGTGCTATCACCTACCATAGGATTAGTATATAATCTTATTGATTTATTTCCTTTCTCTTTTTATTTCTTTATTTATTTTCTTTTATTTGAAACATGCAAGTAAAGAAAGCAAAAACTCAAGCTAAACTTTATTATATAACTTGCACACGATTACAAGGATAGATCACTAAGCAAACTCTCAAAGAAGAAAGGATTGAACTAAACTTTTATTCATCTAATGCAAAAGATCAAACTAAAATAAGTAAAAGTAATAAGATAGTGGGATGATACGATACCAGGGCACCTCCCCCAAGCTTGGCGGAAGCCAAGGGGAGTGCCCATACCCGATACTCAGTTCTCCTTTGGTGGTGAAGAAGATGATAGTGGTGATGACAATTGTGCCTTCGGCTTTTTCATGTTGTAGTTGAGGAGAGCAATAACCTCCTTTAAATCATCGACTTCCAACTCCAGCTTCAAGATCTTGTCACATAAATCCCCTTTGCATTTGTGCCTAAAACGAAAAGGAATAGATCAGTTTTTAGAACGGTTAGCTCTCTTAGGGAGACTTGACTTCTTGAACTCCATGTGCATATCCCTAGGTTGAGGTAGAGGAACATCCTCCTCCTCCGAGCTTGAATCATCAACCCTCATCAAGTGAGCATCCTCCTCGTCATCTGTAGTTCGACCATAAGGAGATAGATCCCCATAAGTCTTTGGGTCAGCAATGAGATGTGAGACATAGCCCTCTCCGTCAGAGTCTTGAGACGACATACTTTCAAAACTGCGCAGAAAACAGCAAGAAAAGAGAATGGAGGATTTCTCCGTGATACAGTGATCAACAGGTTCGGGAAGTATATATAGATTTTTTATCTTGGAGGACAAGCATACCGAAGAAAAACGGACTACGGAAGGTGTCCCAGGTGGGCACAACCCACCTGGGCGCACTAGGCTGCCTGGAGCGCCCTGGTGTATTGTGCCCACCAGGGTACGCTTCCTGGAAGTTTCTTTATTCCTAAAATACTTAAATATTCCAAAACTGATAAAAAAATATTTTTGTGGATTTTTCGGCGTCCGTTTACTTACCGTATCATGTACCTCCTTATTTTCACGATTTGGGGGTGTTCCGGAAGGACTATTTTATGTGCTCTTCCGGTGTCAAAGTTTGGATAATATTACTTTCAACATTAATGGGCATACCTGAGATATAATGCTTTATTCGTTGCCCATTGACAACCTTCGGGATTATTTATTTTGATGGCTCCAGACCGGTAAACCTCCTCAATGACATATGGGCCTTCCCATTTTGAGAGGAGTTTTCCTGCAAAGAATCTAAAACTAGAGTTTTACAAAAGAACATATTCTCCAACTTTGAACTCACGCTTTTTAATCCTTTTGTCATGCCATCTTTTAACTTTTTATTTAAATAATTTTGCATTTTCAAAAGGCTGGGTTCTCCATTCATCTAGAGAGCTAATATCAAATAACCTTTTTTTCACTAGCAAGTTTGAAATCATAGTTGATCTCTTTAACTTCCCAATATGCTTTATGTTATAACTCAAGAGGCAAATGACAATCTTTTCCATAAACCATTTTATATGGAGACATACCCATAGGATTTTTATATGTTGTTCTATAAGCCCAAAGTGCATCATCTAATTTCTTAGACCAATTCTTCCTGGACCTATTAACAGTCTTTTGCAAAATTAGTTTTATTTCTCTACTGCTAGGTTCAACTTGACCACTAGAATGAGGATGATAGGGTGATGCAATTCTATGGTTAACATCATACTTGGCAAGCATCTTACGGAAAGCACCATGAATAAAGTGTGAACCAGCATCAGTCATTAAATATCTAGGGACTCCAAACCTTGGGAAAATAACTTAAGCATTTTAATAGAGGTGTTGTGATCAGCACTACTAGTTGGAATAGCTTCTACCCATTTAGTAACATAATCAACAGCAACCAAAATATGAGTATACCCATTAGAGGAAGGAAAAGGTCCCGTTTAATCAAATCCCCAAACATCAAATGGCTCAACAGCAAGTGAATAATTCATAGGCATTTCTTGACGCTTACCAATATTACCTATCCTTTAACATTAGTCACAAGATGAGACAAACTTACGGTCATCCTTGAAGAGAGTAGGCCAATAAAATCCAGACTGCAATACCTTGTGAGCAGTTCTATCTCCAGCATGATGCCCTCCATAAGCTTCGGAGTGACATTTCCATAGGATTTGTCCCTGTTCATGCTCAGGTACACAACATCTAATAATACCATCTATTCCTTCTTTATAAAGATGTGGGTCATCCCAAAAGTAATGTCTTAAATCATAGAAGAATTTTTTTTTCTTTTATTGGTATGTAAAGCTAGGTGGTAAATATTTAGCAACAATGTAATTAGCATAATCAGCATACCAAGGAGTACTGTGAGAAACATTTATTGCAGCTAACTGCTCATCAGGAAAACTATCATCAATAGGTAGTGGGTCATCAAGCACATTTTCAAGCCTAGACAAATTATCAGCTACTGGGTTCTCAGCCCCTTTTCTATCAATGATATGTAAATCAAATTCTTGCAACAAGATAACCCATCGAATAAGTCTAGATTTAGCATCTTTCTTTTCCATAAGATATTTAATAGTGGCATGGTCTGTGTGAATAGTTACTTTTGAATCAACAATATAAGGTCTAAATTTATCACAACCAAACACCACTGCTAAAAAATCTTTTTCAGTAGTAGCATAATTTCTTTGAGCACTGTCTAGAGTTTTACTAGCATAATGGCTAACATTCAATTTCTTATCAACTCTTTGTCCTAGAACAGCACCAACAGCATAATCACTAGCATCACACATAATTTCAAAAGGCAAGTTCCAATCATGTGGTTGAACAATAGGTGTAGAAATTAAGGCTTTCTTGAGTGTTTCAAAGGCTTCTAAACAATCATCATCAAAAACAAAAGGAATATCCTTCTACAAGAGACTAGTAAGAGGCCTAGAAATTTTAGAGAAGTCTTTGATAAATCCCCTATAGAAACCAGCATGACCTAGGAAACTACGAATACCTTTTATATCTTTAGGACATGGCATTTTCTCAATGGCATCAACCTTAGCTTGGTCCACTTCAATACCTCTTTCGGAAATTTTATGACCCAAGACAATGTCTTCATTAACCATAAAGTGGCACTTCCCCCAATTCAAGACAAGATTTGTTTATTCACATCTCTGCAAAACTCGCTCAAGATTGCTTAAACAATCATCAAAAGACTTCCCATAAACAGAAAAGTCATCCATGAAAACCTCAACAATCTTTTTACAAAAGTCAGAGAATATAGCAGGCATACATCTTTGAAAGGTAGCAGGTGCATTGCATAAACCAAAAGGCATACGTCTATAAGCATAGGTTCCAAAGGGACAAGTAAAAGTAGTCTTTTCTTGATCAGGCTTAGAAACAGGTATTTGTGAAAAGCTAGAATATCCATCAAGGAAGCAAAAGTGTGTTTGCTTAGATAATATTTCAAGCATTTGATCAATAAAAGGCAAAGGGTAATGATCTTTTCTAGTTGCTTTATTTAATTTTCTAAAGTCAATTACCATTCCATAGCCTATAACAATTCTTTGTGGAATAAGTTCATTCTTATCATTAGGAACAACAATAATACCTCCTTTCTTGGTAACACAATGAACTGTTGGAAATATGCCCTAGAGGCAATAATAAAAGCATTATTATTATATTTCCTTGTTCATGATAATTGTCTTTATTCATGCTATAATTGTGTTATCCGGAAATCGTAATACATGTGTGAATAATAGACACCAACATGTCCCTAGTAAGCCTCTAGTTGACTAGCTCGTTGATCAACAGATAGTCATGGTTTCCTGACTATGGACACTGGATGTCATTGATAACGAGATCACATCATTAGGAGAATGATGTGATGGACAAGACCCAATCTTAAACATAGCATAAGATCGTATAGTTTGCTTGCTAGAGTTTTTCCAATGTCAAGTATCCTTTCCTTAGACCATGAGATCGTGTAACTCCCGGATACCGTAGGAGTGCTTTGGGTGTACCAAACGTCACAACGTAACTGGGTGACTATAAAGGTATACTACGGGTATCTCCGAAAGTGTCTATTGGGTTGACACGGATCAAGACTGGGATTTGTCACTCCGTATGACGGAGAGGTATCACTGGGCCCACTTGGTAATGCATCATCATTATGAGCTCAAAGTGACCAAGTGTCTGGTCACGGGATCATGCATTACGGTATGAGTAAAGTGACTTTCCGGTAACGATATTGAACAAGGTATTGGGATACCGATGATCGAATCTCGGGCAAGTAACATACCGATTGACAAAGGGAATTGTATACGGGGTTGCTTGAATCCTCGACATCGTGGTTCATCCGATGAGATCATCGAGGAGCATGTGGGAGCCAACATGGGTATCCAGATCCCGCTGTTGGTTATTGACCGGAGAGCAATCTCGGTCATGTCTACATGTCTCCCGAACCCGTAGGGTCTACACACTTAAGGTTCGGTGACGCTAGGGTTGTAGGGATATGTATATGCAGTAACCCGAATGTTGTTCAGAGTCCCGGATGAGATCCCGGACGTCACGAGGAGTTCCAGAATGGTCCGGAGGTAAAGAATTATATATAGGAAGTGCTATTTCGGCCATCGGGACAAGTTTCGGGGTCACCGGTATTGTACCGGGACCACCGGAAGGGTCCCGGGGGTCCACCGGGTGGGGCCACCTATCCCAGAGGGCCCCATGGGCTGAAGTGGGAAGGGATCCAGCCCAAAGTGGGCTGGGGTGCCACTTCCCCTAGGGCCCATGCGCCTAGGGTGGGGAAACCCTAAAGGGGGGGCGCCCCTTGCTTGGGGGGCAAGCCCCCCACCCCTTGGCCGCCGCCCCCCTAGGAGATTGCATCTCCTAGGGCTGGCGCCCCCCCCCCTAGGCCCCCTATATATAGTGGGGGGGATGGAGGACCTCTTACCTTTGCCTTTGGGGCCTCCCTCTCCCTCTCCAACACCTCCTCCTCCTCCATAGAGCTTGGCGAAGCCCTGCCGGAGTACTGCAGCTCCATCACCACCACGCCGTCGTGCTGCTGCTGGAGCCATCTTCCTCAACCTCTCCTTCCCCCTTGCTGGATCAAGAAGAAGGAGACGTCACGCTGACCGTACGTGTGTTGAACGTGGAGGTGCCGTCTGTTCGGCGCTAGGATCTCCGGTGATTTGGATCACGTCGAGTACGAGTCCCTCATCCCCGTTCTTTGAACGCTTCCGCTCGCGATCTACAAAGGTATGTAGATGCATCCGATCACTCGTTGCTAGATGAACTCATAGATGGATCTTGGTGAAACTGTAGGAAAATTTTTGTTTTCTGCAACGTTCCCCAACACGCCGGCCCTAGGAGATCCAATCTCCTAGGGGGGCGGCGGCCAAGGGGGGTGGAGTGCCCCCCAAGGCAAGTGGGGAGCCCCCCCCACACACACACCCTAGGGTTTTAACCCTAGGCGCAAGGGGTGGGCCTTGGGGGCGCACCAGCCCACTATGGGCTGGTTCCCCTTCCCACTTCAGCCCATGGGGCCCTCCGGGATGGGTGGCCCCACCCGGTGGACCCCCGGAACCCATCCGGTGGTCCCAGTACAATACCGGTGACCCCGAATCTTTCCCGACGGCCGAAACTTCACTTCCTATATATAATTCTTTACCTCCGGACCATTCCGGAACTCCTCGTGACGTCCGGGATCTCATCCGGGACTCCGAACAACTTTCGGAATACTGCATACTCATATCTCTACAACCCTAGCATCACCGAACCTTAAGTGTGTAGACCCTACGGGTTCGGGAGACACGTAGACATGACCGAGACGGTTCTCCGGCCAATAACCAATAGCGGGATCTGGATACCCATGTTGGCTCCCACATGCTCCATGATGATCTCATCGGATGAACCACGATGTCGAGGATTCAATCAATCCCGTATACAATTCCCTTTGTCAATCGGTATTATACTTACCCGAGATTCGATCGTCGGTATCCCAATACCTCGTTCAATCTCGTTACCGGCAAGTCACTTTGCTCGTACCGTAATGCATGATCCCGTGACCAGACACTTGGTCACTTTGAGCTCATTATGATGATGCATTACCGAGTGGGCCCAGAGATACCTCTCCGTCATACGGAGTGACAAATCCCAGTCTCGATCTGTGTCAACCCAACAGACACTTTCAGAGATACCCGTAGTATACCTTTATAGTCACCCAGTTACGTTGTGACGTTTGGTACACCCAAAGCACTCCTACGGTATCCGGGAGTTACACGATCTCATGGTCTAAGGAAAAGATACTTGACATTGGAAAAACTCTAGCAAACGAACTATACGATCTTGTGCTATGTTTAGGAATGGGTCTTGTCCATCACATCATTCTCCTAATGATGTGATCTCGTTATCAATGACATCCAATGTCCATAGTCAGGAAACCATGACTATCTGTTGATCAATGAGCTAGTCAACTAGAGGCTTACTAGGGACATGTTGGTGTCTATGTATTCACACATGTATTACGATTTCCGGTTAACACAATTATAGCATGAATAAAAGACAATTATCATGAACAAGGAAATATAATAATAACCCTTTTATTATTGCCTCTAGGGCATATTTCCAACAGTCTCCCACTTGCACTAGAGTCAATAATCTAGTTACATTGTGATGAATCGAACACCCATAGAGTTCTGGTGTTGATCATGTTTTGCCCTAGAGAGAGGTTTAGTCAATGGATCTGCGACATTCAGATCCGTATGTACTTTACAAATATCTATGTCTCCATCTTGAACATTTTCACGAATGGAGTTGAAGCGACGCTTGATGTGCCTTGTCTTCTTGTGAAACTGGGCTCCTTGGCAAGTGCAATAGCTCCAGTGTTGTCACAGAAGAGTTTGATCGGCCCCAACGCATTGGGTATGACTCCTAGGTCGGTGATGAACTCCTTCACCCAAATTTCTTCATGCGCTGCCTCCGAGGCTGCCATGTACTCCGCTTCACATGTAGATCCCGCCACGACGCTCTGCTTGCAGCTGCACCAGCTTACTGCTCCACCATTCAACATATACACGTATCCGGTTTGTGACTTAGAGTCATCCAGATCTATGTCGAAGCTAGCGTCGACGTAACCCTTTACGACGAGCTCTTCGTCACCTCCATAAACGAGAAACATGTCCTTAGTCCTTTTCAGGTACTTCAGGATATTCTTGACCGTTGTCCAGTGTTCCTTACCGGGATTACTTTGGTATCTTCCTACCAAACTTACGGCAAGGTTTACATCAGGCCTGGTACACAGCATGGCATACATAATAGACCCTATGGCTGAGGCATAGGGGATGACACTCATCTCTTTTATATCTTCTGCCGTGGTCGGACATTGAGCTGAGCTCAATTTCACACCTTGTAACACAGGCAAGAACCCCTTCTTAGACTGATCCATATTGAACTTCTTCAATATCTTATCAAGGTATGTGCTTTGTGAAAGACCTATGAGGCGTCTTGATCTATCGCTATAGATCTTGATGCCTAATATATAAGCAGCTTCTCCAAGGTCCTTCATTGAAAAACTTTTATTCAAGTAGGCCTTAATGCTGTCCAAAAGTTCTATATCATTTCCCATCAAAAGTATGTCATCTACATATAATATGAGAAATGCTACAGAGCTCCCACTCACTTTCTTGTAAACGCGGGCTTCTCCATAAGTCCGCATAAACCCAAACGCTTTGATCATCTCATCAAAGCGAATATTCCAACTCCGAGATGCTTGCACCAGCCCATAAATGGATCGCTGGAGCTTGCATACCTTGTTAGCATTCTTAGGGTCGACAAAACCTTCTGGCTGCATCATATACAGTTCTTCCTTAAGATAACCGTTAAGGAATGCCGTTTTGACGTCCATTTGCCATATCTCATAATCATAGTATGCGGCAATTGCTAACATGATTCGGACGGACTTCAGCTTTGCTACGGGAGAGAAAGTCTCATCGTAGTCAACCCCTTGAACTTGTCGATAACCCTTAGCGACAAGCCTAGCTTTATAGATGGTCACATTACCATCCGCGTATGTCTTCTTCTTAAAGATCCATTTATTTTCTATGGCTCGCCGATCATCGGGAAAGTCAGTCAAAGTCCATACTTCGTTTTCATACATGGATCCTATCTCGGATTTCATGGCTTCCAGCCATTTGTTGGAATCCGGGCCCGCCATCGCTTCTTCATAGTTTGAAGGTTCACCGTTGTCCAACAACATGATTTCTAAGACAGGATTGCCGTACCACTCTGGTGCAGAACGTGTCCTAGTGGACCTACGAAGTTCAGTAGCAACTTGATCTGAAGTTTCATGATCATCATCATTAACTTCCTCTCTAGTCAGTTCAGGCACCTCAGGAACATTTTCTTGAGTTGCGCTACTTATCGGTTCAAGAGGTAATACTTCATCAAGTTCTACTTTCCTCCCACTTATTTCTTTCGAGAGAAACTCTTTCTCTAGAAAGGATCCATTCTTGGCAATAAAGATCTTGCCTTCGGATCTGAGGTAGAAGGTATACCCAATAGTTTCTTTAGGGTATCCTATGAAGACGCATTTTTCCGACTTGGGTTCGAGCTTTTCAGGTTGAAGTTTCTTGACATAAGCATCGCATCCCCAAACTTTTAGAAACAACAGCTTAGGTTTCTTCCCAAACCATAATTCATACGTTGTTGTCTCAACGGATTTCGATGGAGCCCTATTTAAAGTGAATGCGGCAGTCTCTAAAGCATAGCCCCAAAATGACAGCGGTAAATCGGTAAGAGACATCATAGATCGCACCATATCCAATAGAGTGCGATTACGACGTTCGGACACACCATTACGCTGAGGTGTTCCAGGCGGCATGAGTTGTGAAACTATTCCACATTTTCTTAAGTGTGTGCCAAATTCGTGACTCAAGTATTCTCCTCCATGATCTGATCGCAAAAACTTGATTTTTCTGTCACGTTGATTCTCAACCTCACTCTGAAATTCCTTGAACTTTTCAAAGGTTTCAGACTTGTGTTTCATTAAGTAGACATACCCATATCTACTCAAGTCATCAGTGAGGGTGAGAACATAACGATAGCCACCACGAGCCTCAACACTCATTGGACCGCACACATCAGTATGTATGATTTCCAATAAGTTGGTTGCTCGCTCCATTGTTCCTGAGAACGGAGTCTTGGTCATTTTTACCATGAGGCATGGTTCGCACGTGTCAAATGATTCGTAATCAAGAGACTCTAAAAGTCCATCTGCATGGAGCTTCTTCATGCGTTTGACACCTATGTGACCAAGGCGGCAGTGCCACAAGTATGTGGGACTATCATTATCAACCTTACATCTTTTGGTATTAACACTATGAATATGTGTAGCATTACGCTCGAGATTCATAAAGAATAAACCATTCACCATAGGAGCATGACCATAAAACATATCTCTCATATAAATAGAACAACCATTATTCTCGGATTTAAATGAGTAGCCATCTCGAATTAAACGAGATCCTGATACAATGTTCATGCTCAAAGCTGGTACTAAATAACAATTATTGAGGTTTAAAACTAATCCCGTAGGTAAATGTAGAGGTAGCGTGCCGACGGCGATCACATCGACCTTGGAACCATTCCCGACGCGCATCGTCACCTCGTCCTTCGCCAGTCTCCGCTTATTCCGCAGCTCCTGCTTTGAGTTACAAATATGAGCAACCGCACCGGTATCAAATACCCAGGAGCTACTACGAATACTGGTGAGGTATACATCAATTACATGTATATCACATATACCTTTTGTGTTGCCGGCCTTCTTGTCCGCTAAGTATTTGGGGCAGTTCCGCTTCAAGTGACCACTTCCCTTGCAATAAAAGCACTCAGTCTCGGGCTTGGGTCCATTCTTTGGCTTCTTCCCGGCAGCTTGCTTACCGGGCGCGGCAACTCCCTTGCCGTCCTTCTTGAAGTTCTTTTTACCCTTGCCTTTCTTGAACTTAGTGGTTTTATTGACCATCAACACTTGATGTTCCTTTTTGACTTCTACCTCTGCTGATTTCAGCATTGAAAATACCTCAGGAATGGTCTTTTCCATCCCCTGCATATTGAAGTTCATCACAAAGCTCTTGTAGCTCGGTGGAAGCGACTGAAGGATTCTGTCAATGACCGCGTCATCCGGGAGATTAACTCCCAGCTGAGTTAAGCGGTTATGTAATCCAGACATAGTGAGTATGTGCTCACTGACAGAACTATTTTCCTCCATCTTACAGCTGAAGAACTTGTCAGAGACTTCATATCTCTCGACCCGGGCATGAGCTTGAAAAACCATTTTCAGATCTTCGAACATCTCATATGCTCCGTGTCTCTCAAAACGCTTCTGGAGCCCCGGTTCTAAGTTGTAAAGCATGCCGCACTGAACGAGGGAGTAATCATCAGCACGCTGCTGCCAAGCGTTCATAACGTCTTGGTTCTCTGGGATGGGTGCGTCACCTAGCAGTGCTTCTAGGACATAATCTTTCTTGGCAGCTATGAGGATGATCCTCAGGTTCCGGACCCAGTCCGTATAGTTGCTGCCATCATCTTTCAGCTTGGTTTTCTCTAGGAACGCGTTGAAGTTGAGGACAACGTGGGCCATTTGATCTACAAGACATATTGTAAAGATTTTAGACTAAGTTCATGATAATTAAGTTCATCTAATCAAATTATATAATGAACTCCCACTCAGATAGACATCCCTCCAGTCATCTAAGTGTAACATGATCCGAGTTAGCTAGGCCATGTCCGATCATCACGTGAGACGGACTAGTCAACATCGGTGAACATCTTCATGTTGATCGTATCTTCTATACGACTCATGCTTGACCTTTCGGTCTTCTATGTTTCGAGGCCATGTCTGTACATGCTAGGCTCATCAAGTCAACCTAAGTGTTTGCATGTGTAAATCTGTCTTACACCCGTTGTATGTGAACGTTGGAATCTATCACACCCGATCATCACGTGGTGCTTCGAAACAACGAACTGTCGCAACGGCGCACAGTTAGGGGGAACACTTTCGTGAAATTATTATGAGGGATCATCTTATTTACTACCGTCGTTCTAAGTAAACAAGATGCAAAAACATGATAAACATCACATGCAATCAAATAATAATAGTGACATGATATGGCCAATATCACATAGCTCCTTTGATCTCCATCTTGGGGCTCCATGATCATCTTGTCACCGGCATGACACCATGATCTCCATCATCATGATCTCCATCATCGTGTCTCCATGAAGTTGCTCGCCAACTATTACTTCTACTACTATGGCTAACACGTTTAGCAATAAAGTAAAGTAATTTACATGGCGTTTCTCAATGACACGCAGGTCATACAAAAAATAAAGACAACTCCTATGGCTCCTGCCGGTTGTCATACTCATCGACATGCAAGTCGTTATTCCTATTACAATAGCATGAACATCTCATACATCACATATATATCATTCATCATTCATCACAACTTTGGCCATATCACATCACAAAACACTTGCTGCAAAAACAAGTTAGACGTCCTCTAATTGTTGTTGCAAGTTTTACGTGGCTGCAATAGGGTTCTAGCAAGAACGTTTTCTTACCTACGTGAAAGCCACAACGTGATTTGTCAACTTCTATTTACCCTTCATAAGGACCCTTTTCATCGAATCCGCTCCAACTAAAGTGGGAGAGACAGACACCCGCTAGCCACCTTATGCAACTAGTGCATGTCAGTCGGTGGAACCAGTCACACGTAAGCGTACGTGTAAGGTCGGTCTGGGCCGCTTCATCCCACAATACCGCTGAAGCAAAATAAGACTAGTAGCGGCAAGAAAGTTGACAACATCTACGCCCACAACAAATTGTGTTCTACTCATGCAAAAGAGAACTATGCATAGACCTAGCTCATGATGCCACTGTTGGGGAACGTTGCAGAAAACAAAAATTTTCCTACGGTTTCACCAAGATCCATCTATGAGTTCATCTAGCAACGAGTAATCGGATGCATCTACATACCTTTGTAGATCACGAGCGGAAGCGTTCAAAGAACGGGGATGAGGGAGTCGTACTCGACGTGATCCAAATCACCGGAGATCCTAGCGCCGAACGGACGGCACCTCCACGTTCAACACACGTACGGTCAGCATGACGTCTCCTCCTTCTTGATCCATCAAGGAGGAAGGAGAGGTTGATGAAGATCCAGCAGCACGACGGCGTGGTGGTGGATGCAGCAGTACTCCGGCAGGGCTTCGCCAAGATCTATGGAGGAGGAGGAGGTGTTGGAGAGGGAGAGGGAGGCACCAAAGGCATGGGTCAGAAGCCCTCCCTTCCTCCCACTATATATAGGGGGCCTAGGGGGGCGCCGGCCCTAGGAGATCCAATCTCCTAGGGGGGGCGGCCAAGGGGGTGGAGTGCCCCTCCAAGGCAAGTGGGGAGCCCCCCCCCCCCACCCTAGGGTTTTAACCCTAGGCGCAAGGGGTGGGCCTTGGGGGGCGCACCAGCCCACTATGGGCTGGTTCCCCTCCCCACTTCAGCCCATGGGGCCCTCTGGGATGGGTGGCCCCACCCGGTGGACCCCCGGAACCCATCCGGTGGTCCCGGTACAATACCGGTGACCCCGAATCTTTCCCGATGACCGAAACTTCACTTCCTATATATAATTCTTTACCTCCAGACCATTCCGGAACTCCTCGTGACGTCCGGGATCTCATCCGGGACTCCGAACAACTTTCGGATTACTGCATACTCATATCTCTACAACCCTAGCGTCACCGAACCTTAAGTGTGTAGACCCTACGGGTTCGGGAGACACGTAGACATGACCGAGACGGTTCTCCGGCCAATAACCAACAGCGGGATCTGGATACCCATGTTGGCTCCCACATGCTCCACGATGATCTCATCGGATGAACCACGATGTCGAGGATTCAATCAATCCCGTATACAATTCCCTTTGTCAATCGGTATTATACTTGCCCGAGATTCGATCGGCGGTATCCCAATACCTCGTTCAATCTCGTTACCGGCAAGTCACTTTACTCGTACCGTAATGCATGATCCCGTGACCAGACACTTGGTCACTTTGAGCTCATTATGATGATGCATTACCGAGTGGGCCCAGAGATACCTCTCCGTCATACGGAGTGACAAATCCCAGTCTCGATCCGTGTCAACCCAACAGACACTTTCGGAGATACCTGTAGTATACCTTTATAGTCACCCAGTTATGTTGTGACGTTTGGTACACCCAAAGCACTCCTACGGTATCCGGGAGTTACACGATCTCATGGTCTAAGGAAAAGATACTTGACATTGGAAAAACTCTAGCAAACGAACTATACGATCTTGTGCTATGTTTAGGATTGGGTCTTGTCCATCACATCATTCTTCTAATGATGTGATCTCGTTATCAATGACATCCAATGTCCATAGTCAGGAAACCATGACTATCTGTTGATCAACGAGCTAGTCAACTAGAGGCTTACTAGGGACATGTTGGTGTCTATGTATTCACACATGTATTACGATTTCCGGTTAACACAATTATAGCATGAATAAAAGACAATTATCATGAACAAGGAAATATAATAATAACCCTTTTATTATTGCCTCTAGGGCATATTTCCAACAAGCCTCTGCGGTGACTTCGCTGGATCACGACCGCGGCGCTCGTCCTCAAGGCCCAGCCGTCCGCCTCGCCAACAACGGACCACCGCTGCTACCCACGCGGCACGCCCCGTCCTACGCGGGCGTGGGGCAGACGAACGCGTTCGTGGCGGGTCGCGACGCACACACCGGGCAGCGCGAGGAGTACACGGTCAAGCCACCGAAGCACGACTTCCCCCACTTCGACGGCGACGCACCCAGCCTCTGGATCGACCGCTGCATCACCTACTTCGACCTCTATCGTGTTCCTCCACACAGCTGGGTGACAACGGCGTCGCTCTACATCGACTGCCACGACGCGCACTGGTACCAAGCGTACAGACAGACTCATCGCCCGCCGTCGTGGCAGGAGTTCACTGCGGCAATCATCACAGAATTCGCACCTGACGAATTCGAGATGGAGATGCACAAATTGCTGCAACTACGCCAAACCGGCACCGTCGCCGAGTACCGCACGGTGTTCGAGACCCACATGTACCATTTGCACGCCCTCGACGCGTCGCTCAACACCAAGCTGTTCGTCACCCAATTCCTGTTGGGCTTGCGCGACGAGTTACGGGCTGCAGTTCGCCTTCAGGAGCCGTCAAGCATCACGCGTGCGGCGGTGTTGGCTCGAATCATCGAAGAAGAAGCTAGCACGCAACGTGCTCGACCGCGGATCACTCCGGCTGGGCGACCACCTCCTCCACCACCGCCGCCACTACCGCTTCCTCCTCGAACCATGGGGGCGCCACGGCCAGGCGGCACGGCCGCCCCCAACGACGACCTGGCGCGCGAGCGGCAACTGCGGGAGCACCGCCGCGCCAACGGACTCTGCTTTAAGTGCGGTGATCGCTACTCCCGTGACCATCGATGCAAGCCGGCCATGCAACTCCTCACGATTCAGGTTGGCGACTACGGAGAAGTACTGAGCGACGACGCGGTGCACGCCCTGGACCTGCTCGACGCACCGGCTGATCCGGACCCTGAACCAGAGTGCTGCGTGCTCTCCACTCACGCGGTAGCCGGCACCGAGTCGCCGCGCACCATTCGTCTGCGCGCACTCGTCGGCAATCAAGTCATGCTGCTGCTGGTGGACTCCGGGAGCACGCACAGCTTCATCTCCCAGGCGTTCGCCGAGCGCGTGCATGCCCAATCCGTTTCCGTGCCCGCGGTGGAGGTCCGTGTGGCCAACGGCGAACGCATGACCTGCAACAGTATGGTGCAAGGACTGAACTGGTGGATTCAGGGTCACACCTTCACCACCGATATGCGTCAACTGGAGTTGGGCGCCTACGACGGCGTGCTCGGCATGGATTGGTTGGAGCAGTTCAGTCCCATGAGCTGCCACTGGCTTGACAAGACGCTGACATTCGAGTACCACGGCGGCACGATCACCCTGCAAGGTGTTCGACAGAAGCAGCTCGAGCAAGTGGAGGAGATCGAGCCCGAGCAGCTGTGCAAATGGCACGCCGGCAATGACATTTGGTACATGGCCGTGCTGGATTTGCCCCGCGCACCCGAGCCACCTGCAACCAAAATTCCACCAAGTGTTCAGAGTGTTCTGACGGACTTCGCCGACGTGTTCGCTGACGTGTTCGCCGAGCCAAAGGGCCTACCTCCTCACCGCCGTTACGATCATGCAATCACCCTGGTGGACGACGCGCGCCCCGCCAATTCGCGCCCGTACCGCTACTCGCCCCTCCAGAAAGACGAGATCGAGCGCCAAGTCCGCGAAATGCTCGAGTTAGGTGTCATCGAGCACAGTATGAGCCCGTTCGCCGCGCCGGTGCTGCTCGTCAAGAAGAAGGACAGCACATGGCGCTTTTGCATCGACTACTGCCGGCTCAACGACGCCACGGTCAAGAACAAATTTCCACCACCCATCGTCGACGAGTTGCTCGATGAACTGGCTGGAGCGGCCTTCTTCTCCAAGCTGGACCTCCACGCTGGTTACCACCCGATACGCATGCGCGCAGGCGACGAAGAGAAGACGGCGTTCAAGACACACCATGGCCACTTCCACTTCAAGGTCATGCCGTTTGGGCTGACGAACGCACCAGCCACGTTCCAATGCCTCATGAATGCAATCTTCGCCAAGTACGTGCGTAAATTCGTGATCATATTTTTGGATGACATCTTGATCTTCAGTGAAACCCTGGAGGAGCACCTGGAGCATCTTCGCCTCGTCCTCGCTTTGCTTCGCGAGCACCAGCTGTACGCCAAGGAGTCCAAGTGCTCGTTTGCTCAAGACAGCATCTCCTACCTAGGCCACATCATCTCCAAGGACGGCGTCGCCACGGACCCGGAGAAGACACAAGCTATGGTGGCATGGCCGACCCCTGCAACTGCCACTGAGCTCCGCGGCTTCCTCGGCCTCACCGGCTACTATCGCAAGTTCATCGAGCACTACGGCATCATTGCCAAGCCGCTCACGAGCTTGCTAACCAAGAAGGGCTTCGAGTGGACCGAGAGGGCGCAAGTGGCATTTGACCTCCTCAAGCACGCCATGGTGACCGCGCCGGTGCTCGCGCTCCCAGATTTCGCACGACCGTTCGTGATCGAGACGGACGCTTGCGACACTGGCGTGGGCGCGGTGCTGGCACAGGAAGGGCACCCGGTGGCGTTTCTCAGCAAGGCCCTAGGCGTGCGCAACCAGAGGCTGTCGGCGTACGAGAAGGAGTTCATCGCCGTCATGATGGCCGTGGAGAAGTGGCGCGCGTACTTGCAACCATCATCACGGCAAGATCAGCGGCTCGCCACCGATCTGCAGCGCAAGGCCATGGCCAAGCTGGTGGGACTCCAATTCAAGTTCCGCTATCGTCGCGGCAGCGACAACGGCGCTGCGGATGCTCTCTCTCGCGTGGGTGCATCTCTGAACCTGGATGCGCTCTCCATCTGCCAGCCCGCATGGGTTCAAGAGGTGGCGAACTCCTACGCCACGGACGCCGAGGCGCAGGATCGCCTGGCACGGCTCGCGATCCACAGCCCCGACGACGACGGGTACGAGCTCTACAAGGGACTCATCCGCAAGCAGGAGCGTTTGTGGATCGGTAAGAACACGGCCTTGCGCACCAAGATCATCAGCGCTCTGCACGACAGCGCGGTCGGAGGCCACTCTGGCGCGATGGCCACATACCAGCGCATCAAGAAGCTTTTTGTGTGGGATGGCTTGAAGACCAACGTCACCGATTATGTGCGATAGTGCCCAGTCTGTCAGCATGCCAAGCATGAGCAGTCCAAGCCGGCGGGCACGCTCACACCCTTGCCCGTGCCGACCGCTCCCTGGTGCGACCTCACCATGGATTTCGTGGAAGGATTGCCGCCATCGGAGGGCTTCGATTCTATCATGGTGGTCGTGGATCGCCTCACCAAATCAGCGCACTTCATCCCGCTCCGTCATCCCTGCAAAGCTCCTCAAATGGCCAAGGTTTTTTGGGATCACGTCGTCAAGCTGCATGGCATTCCAAGCTCCATCGTCTCCGACCGCGATCGCGTCTTCACCAGCGCTCTCTGGCGCGAGCTCTTTGCCAGTGCGGGCACCAAGCTGCTCTTCTCCACAGCATACCACCCCCAGACGGATGGCCAGAGCGAATGCGTCAACCAGTGCATGGAAATGTACTTGCGTTGCGCGGTGCACGACGCGCCCAGGCAATGGCGTCGCTGGCTGCCGACCGCTGAATTCTGGTACAACTCGTCGTTTCACTCCTCGATCAAATGCTCCCCCTTCAAAGCCCTGTACGGCATCGAGCCCAATCTGGGCGCCATGGCGCTCTGGGACGACAAGACGATGCCCATGATCGACGGAGAGCCATGGGACTGGGGCGTGCACACGGCAAGGCTGCGAGATCACATTCTGCGTGCCCAGCACAGATTCAAGAAGCAGGCCGATCAGCATCGCACGGAGCGCTCCTTCGAGGTGGGTGACAGTGTTCTCCTCAAGCTCCAACCTTACACGCAGTCATCGGTGGCAAACCGGCCCTGTGCGAAGCTGGCGTACAAGTACTTCGGGCCATTCGTGGTGCTCGACAAGATTGGCAAGATGGCGTACAAGCTGGAGTTGCCGGCGGACAGCAGAATCCATCCAGTCTTCCACGTGTCCCAGCTCAAGCCGTTCACCCCGAACTACACCCCGGTCTTCTTCGAGCTGCCGCGCCCCCCAGACCTCGCCGGCCACGACGACGAACCGGTGGAGATCCTGGAGCGCCGCATGGTCAAGCGTGGCAGCAGTGCTCTGGTGCAGATCAAGGTGCGCTGGCGCAACGATGACACGGCGACGACGTGGGAAGACTACGACACCCTACGCCGCCGTTTTCCTCAAGCACCAGCGTGGGATGAACCAGTTTCCCGCGATGCGGAGCACCACGCTGAACCTGAAGATGGCGCCCGTTCTGAAGGAGTGGGGAATGTCACACCGGCATCGCCAGGAGGTGATGCGGTGGACGCGTGATGGTGAGTCCCTTGAGGCCAGCTGGCACGGGCCCACCAGTCAGGCCAGGCGGACAAGTGGAGCAAGTCTATTTAGCCAGCTGTAGACCAGTAGACAGGGCATGTGATGTGTAATCTGAATTCTGAACCTCTCCCCACCTAATCTGTACCTCTTCCCTTGACGAGAACCTTCTCCCCCAAGTCTCGATCTCATCACCTTCCCCTTTCTATCCAACCCTACGAGGATGAGTTCGTGACAGCCTCACCTGAAGAAGGGGAACAAGCCTGCAGCGCGGCGGCGGCCGCGGGGACTGGGCCGCCGGGGCAGGTGCGAGGCCGGATTGCAGGAGCAGGCCGCGGGACGGCACGACGCGGGCTGCGTCGGGAGAGCGGCAGAGGTGCGTGACAAGGGCGCACAAGGCGGCGGTGCCGGCACACAAGGCGGCAGCAACCTATCAACACGGCGGCGGAGGCGCGTGCGCGTGCATCGTGGCTCTGGCTAGCTGCCAGATTGCGCGTGCTGTCTCCCTCTGCCTTGGGCCCATTAAAAATAGTGCTGAGTTGTTTTTTCTCCAAATCCAGGGCTGTGGGGAGCTCTCTAGCGCCTTCAGGCCCCAATAGACCCTGTAGCACACAGTTGGGCTAGCCCATTAACGCACACGTTCGTCAGGAGCAACTACGCAAGCGCTACCTATAGACTAAAAAAGAGAGTTATTTTCTCTTCTCTCGCAAGAGTCACTTTCTTGACATACGAGCATACGAAGTGGTGGGCCCAGCAGTCATCATGTGTCATGTACTGGCCACTTCCTCTGAATTTTTTCTTTAATTTTCTAAACACATTTTTTGTGTATTAGATGGTTTTTCTCTTTTTGGTTTTTGTTTGTTTTTTCTACTAAAAACTGTTTCATTTTGTTGTTTTGCGAACCACACCTGTGCTTCTCAGGAAAAAGTTGTGCTTTCATGAGAAACACATATTTGGTTCCTAAATAAGTACAGGTGTGTTTCTCGAAAAGAAAACAAATATGTGCTTCCCAGAAACACATATTTGCTTTCATGGAAGCACAACCCTTCTTCTCGAAAAACAAAAACAAAAATTACTTGAACAAGAAGCACAAATTTTCTTGTCATAGAAATATAGATTTCATTCCGTGAGAAGCACTCTGTTTTCACAGAAAACAGATTGTATTTTTCAAAAAAGGAAAATAAATGAAAAACCGCAACCGTGCTTTCGGCTTCATTTTCTCTTTTGTTTTTTTCGTTATTCATTTGTTCCCTTTTTTGGTTTCCATTTTTTTACCGGATTCTATTTTTGTCGGCGTTTTTGGGTTTTTTTGTTTCTGTATTTTCTTAGTTTTTATGTGAACAAAAGTTTGTCGAGATCTATTAACATAGGATCTAGTTTAGAAGATCTTGATGCGAGAAATCCAATGGTGAAAATGGTTCAGGATTAGGACGCACAGTTCAAGAGATAAAACGTTTTGAATAAACAAATCTAAAAAAAGAGAAAACACTAGGTTACTACAAGTGGTGCACCTCCTGAGAAGGTAGGAGTGACCTTTGCAAGTGGTACCCGTTAACTAGTGATTGTGCCACTCGTCCTGATTGTCGGCTCGCTCTATCGTTGCTCGTTCAGAAAAAACCAGCAGAAGAAAATATGAAGCATTTTGGCTGATCTCATTTTGACCAGTTTTCCTTTAGTGATGAGATGCATTCTATGGACGACGGCTTGATGCAGACGGTTTGGTGGTGCAGCAACGGCAACGGATTTGTAGACCACTGCATGGAGCTGTTGGGATGCGGAAAAGTGGTGACAATAACACATGGTTGACTTTGATTTGGTGGTGCTTCTTGAGCACCCGGTCTTGAGCTTCGAGGTGAAAACCATATGTCTGACCTGAGGTTATACCTGGCAATGACAATGTTTTTGCATCCTTACCTGGTTGAAGGTCTTGCTCGGATGTACTTTCGACTCATTCTTCAGGGTGTAAATCTTGATTCTAACATTTGGTTGTTTAATCAGATGATGACGATGTTTCAACGCCATTCCCTTTCTGAAGGTCTTGTTGTTGAAGAACTTTGTTGTTCTTACGGTGTCAAGAGATGGTTGGTGCAGATATGATCGTTGTGGTAGTTTGCCGGTTGTTGTTTTGATCAGGGTTTTTTTCTCGCTTAGGCGTAACTTTGGTCTTGTATGACTTTGCTATTTGTCGACGTGTTTATTTGTGTGCGCGTGTTGCTGTTAATTGTGTGTATCCTACCTATGCAGAGGTCGGGTATGTGATCATTATGTATGTATTCACCTGATGCTTTATTTTGAGTCAATAAAATTCACCCTTTATCAACAAAAATACCATATTTGTTGCATTTTTCTTTTCCTGAGGCCTTAGGATTTTCTTTCATATCTCTCAAGTAGCACCTCCTATGTACTTTAAAAAGGAATGCAGATCGAACAATGATGAAATCAATTAAACTTCCAAAGGAGATATGATAAGACATGCTCAGAGTATTTGCAGAAAATATGCTTCTCATAGAAACAGAGAAGACAAACATTCCAGCACAAAATTAGTAATTAGTAGCAAACAGACATACATATAGTGCAAGATCAAATATGGCATCAATAAATAAGAGTAAATCCGGTGCAAGATCAAATAACGCAGCTAAAGTTCAAATATGAGACAGAGTGCTTTCCACTCACACATTGGTCGTTGTGTATTTTCTTTTCTTATTAATTCCTTGATGAAATTATTGCCAGTTGTTGAGTTTGTTAATTCAAAGCCAGGGTCTCTCGAGCCTATTCTCTAAAATGTTCACGCATTTGACCAATTCACCTTCGTGATGACCTGCAAGTGCACAAGGTTATTGTAGCACTTTCATGATAAGTAAGTATCGAACCCACAGGGAGCGGAAATGAAGGCACCACAAACCCCATAACTATGTTATCACTTAACACACTCACGTAACCATCCAAGTCGGAGTTTGGAAATAGTCTACTCTATCAGTTGCTAGAAAAACAGAATAAAAGGCATTTACTACAGTATGAACTAGGAGGTAAAAAAGGAATAAAAAGATATTATTAAGTTAGTAGAGACGGTACCTGAGCAGTAAAGTTCTCTAGGATTCCGAAGTCATCACTACAAATATGACCTGCGCAATAAGTTCGGAGCAAACGCTCTCTATCGTATCCTCTATCCATCCTTCATATGCATAAGTGGTCGATTCTGGTATAGAACATGTTACTTTAACATAGACTTCATGCACATACGCCACCAACCGTAGCTTCTTCAAGCATGTTATCACATACGGTTAATTAAAGGTTTTCTCGTGGACGCAGTCAGATGTGGGTTTACCTGTACTCCTCTATCAATTGCAAAGACTCTGGATTGAGGATTGTACTGTCGCCCCAAATTACCTCAACATCCTAACCCGTGCAACGACAGTAGTTCCTCCACGACCAATTCCTCCACGACCAATCACAAGCGGTAATGCGAGCGTGGTCTCCTCTCAACACTCATGAATAATACTAACTTGAACATGGACAAGAGCATATTGGATGGTATGGAAATAATTATTCTAAGCATAACAGAGTTAATTCTCAACACTCATGAATAATACTAACTTGAACATGGACAAGAGCATATTGGATCGTATGGAAATAATTATTCTAAGCATAACAGAGTTAATTCTTATCCTCGAGAACAAATACAACTACTCAAACATAAAAAAGAGGGTCAAGTTACAAACTGGCATTGAGCCGGTAGTAGTTAGGCGCGGGGTGGAGTAGACGTCGTGCCAGACCGCGCGCGAGAGAGGGCACCCAATGAGGATATGTTGCATGGACTCGTCGGCTTGATCACAGAAGATGCAAGGTGGGCTATGAGGCAGGTCGTGTCGGGCCAGACGCTCGCTAGTCCAGCAACGGTCCAAAAGAGCCAGCCAGATGAAGAATTTGGCGCTGAGCGATGCCCAAGTCAACAAGTAATATGGATCAGAGAAAATACTAATTTCCATGATACTCCCTCCGGTCCTTTTTAGTTCGCATATAAGATTTGACTGAAGTCAAGCCTCGTAAAGTTTGACCAACTTTATAGGAAAAAGTACCAACATTCACAATCTGAAATCAATATCAATAGATGTGTCATGACTTAAAGTTTCATATTGCATAACTTTAGCATGGTGGATGTTGATATTTTTTCATATAAATATGGTCAAACTTTGTGAAGTTTGACTTCAGAGAATTCTAATATGCAGAGTAAAAAGGACCAGAGGGAGTATTATATGTGCTCTGGATCATCTAATCTCCCGAGCGATTGGTACAACGTATGTGTCGTCAGAAGATCCCAACATCCACGTGCGTACGTGCAGACAAATGGGCATCACATAATATTCACATGGCCGATTTATTTGCTCTCCAGCCGACTGCTGCTGAGCCATGCATGTCTCCGCTTCAATACAGCGCGACTCGTGCGACGACACAAGGCCCTTCTATACGTATCTCCTGTGCGTGTGTCGCCTGCAGATCACCCCCACCTACATGCCATCTTCTATCCCTTCAAAAAAAATAAACATGTCATCTTCCACCTCTACCAGTTCTTCCCGCCGTCGTCCGCCCGCGACGGCGCAGGCGCCTATCGCATCCTGGTCGTCATGGGCATGCGCCGGTCCACGCTCGAGCCGGACCTTTAAATAAAAAGTACAGTCATACAAATAGATATTACATATTCTTAATAAAATGATACAAATCTGAACCCACACAATTCAAATAGAGTTACGAGTAAAAAAAATACTCCCTCTATAAACAAATATAAGACATCTTTACATTTGTTTACAAAGGTAGTACTCTGTAAACGCTAAAGGTGGTACAATAATAGAAGAATGCACATTTTTGTGGATCTATTTATTTGTTTTCTGCCGCAACCCATGTACATTCAACTAGTAACACAACCAAAGTTCGAATACGAAACGAGTGATTTACCTTTGCAAGTTCGACCAAGTCACCTTCACTGAGATAGAGGCAAGCTCAAGCATGATTTGCTGATAGTCGTGCCCATGCTTTTTTGCTTTGAAGGAACAATGGTGATCAAGATCATTTTTACAACTATTCTGGCCTACCTTGAACTTCAAATACATCAAAGTATCCTTCTTTACAGCAATCACATATCTTCTTAAACCACATGACTCAACAACACTGCCACGAAAGAGTTGAATCTCATGTAAACCATTCATTAGGAAAACACACGAACTGAGAGATAAATCAAATCCACACTGCACTTTCGATATGACAACATCTATTGTGGCCTCAAATGCCCAACGAACGAGGGCTAAAGTGATGTCAACCGCACCACAATCTCCATTAATCCGATGCGTGAATGGATACTCAGGTGTGACTAGATCATGGTACTCCACTGCACCATCAATTAGTTGTAGATCATCTTCTTGCTTTCCTTTCTTGATCCTCATGTCAAACTCAACTAGAGCAGGGGCTACCATTGCGATGCCTCTCTTAGGGCCAGTCATCTCAATAAGAGAACCCTGTAAACCTATTATTATTTAGTAGCTCCTCATGGAAAGTAAGAAATATGTGAAGCATATGCTCTACGTTGTGTCAATTGACAAAGATCTCAAATAAATGATAGCATAAAATCAAAACCCTCCAAAATAAAATTATTTGAGATATTTTACCAACAAACATAATTTGACTGCATATAAAACATAACTTTGATAAATCACGCAAAGATAACTAACCACAAACTTGCATAACATATGCAAAGGAAAAAACACATCAATGTATAAGATCCTCAAAGCACATGCATTTGCATAAACGAATGCATATAGTGATACTCCCTCTGCTCCTTTTTAGTTTGCATATAAGTTTTTGTTCAAAGTCAAAGTATCTCTACTTTGACCAAACTTATAGAAAAAAGTATCAACACTCACAGTGCCAAATTAATATTATTAGATTCATTATGAAATGTAGTTTCATAGAATATATATTTGGTATTGTAGATGTTCATATATTTTAATATAAATTTGTCAAACTTTGCAAAGCTTGACTTAACACAAATCTAATACACGGAGTAAAATGGACCGGAGGGAGTACAAATAAGATCATCAAAGTGGTGCCACCATCACCAACACCGCAAATGTTTGACCTCTTTGGTTGCAGGATTCAGAAAAGCGTTACACTAAAGCACAAGATTAGAGTGTCACCCCCTCTTCAGTACAAGAGACTGAAAGGATGTTTGATTGTGGACAGGAAAAGCATAGGAGTCTTCCTAAAAGGTAGAAGTGAATAGAATTTCAATAAACTATAGCGCAAATGAATCCCAAGAGAGAGAAAATCCAATGATTTCAACCCTATATCAAACAATAGAGGTAAGGGAACAACTCGAGCGGATATTGACTTGTATTATTAAATGAATGAAATATCAAATATAATTGCATATATATGTAAAAATGTGCACCTGTTCCACAATGATGGGATCATCTCTGCTACGATTGAAGACATAATTAAGCAATGAATCATGACAATCACGCACTGCTATATATCCATATAGTTGTACCAAGCCGATGTTGGTACTAGCTTTTTCCAATTTCAGCGAGAAAATCTGCATCATAGCAGTTGCAGAATGTACCATGCATCTATCCCTATCCGGGAAACAATTCATGGGATTTGAGAACATCATCGGCTCTAGTTGTGCTTCATGAAAAAAAATACATGTTATATTACAACAAATAATGTTTTATACAAACAATTTACACAAAAAAAATTATAATTATGCTTGTCAATACATATTTGTGCAATTTAGAAAGAAGAATAATGTCGTTTGATTTTCTGAGTCATGGAAGTTGTTGGTGTATGAGTACAAGGGAAAGTTATTTGTAGGACTAAAACTAGTGACAAGATCCTAATCATGTATGGTATATCGACAAATTTATATATCCAAATGAAGCATGCTATTTTTTTGCTAATTCATAAATTCTTTATAACAATCCAGATATATATTGCATTTTTTAAAATACAAGAATTCATTTTAAATCAATCAACCAAACTATATAGCTGGTAAGCATCCTAAAAATAAAATGGAACATGATAGATGACTTACTCTCATCACGTTGAGTAAGATGCCATAGCTTTAGAATACCATAGTTTATCTTGTATATAGAACCGTCCCGATGGGTGGTTTTCTTAAGGATGTTGCCTTCAGATACAGGATAAGAGGCATGGCTAACAAAGACTTGCTTTGTTCGCCCCTTCATCTCTGATCTATCCATTCCCTTGGTGATGTCAAATTGTTTGCCTTTGGTGGCATAGAAGGAGGTGCAGAAATAATTACTGGCACAAGGGAGGACGCGGAGCCAATTTGGCCTGCCCCAATTATTAACTCCTTTTACTGCAATGTTGCTTGCCATGACAAAGGATGCATAAGCAGATCGGTCACCAAAGAGCAATCTTAGAACCTGGTCATTAATCCGTGTTAGTCTCATTCCAGATCCAAAAATCTCCAGCAGAATGGTCCTGACGAGAATAATCTACAGAAGGTCAAAACGCACCCTAAAAAAGGTCCAGATTATGGCATGAGTGGAGCATCCCGGTTTAGTCAACATTGCCCAGTAAATCTAGATTTTCCCAAATAGATAAAACATGACAGAAACTACAAATAACAATACGGAGATACAAAAGGTAGCAAACAGAAAAAAAATCTCCTGATCTTCTATTTGATAATTACCACAAGAGTTAACAACAAGATGTCAGAATAGTCCTGCACATTCACACAGGAAACCGAAAACAAAATCTCTAAATCTTCTATTTAAGCTCGGCGCTAAAGTATGGCACATCGCGATATACTGGACACATACACATGATACGGAATGTCAAAAAGACAACCACCACCGCCGGCTGCCTGAAGCCATGAGCCTCACCTGAACCGAAGGGGACAAGCCTGCAGCGCGGCGGCTGCCGCCGGGACAGGGCCGCCGGGGCAGGTGCGAGGCCGGATTGCAGGAGCAGGCCGCGGGACGGCACGACGCGGGCTGCGTCGGGAGAACGGCAGAGGTGCGTGACAAGGGAGCGGGATCAGCAGGTGGCGGTGCCGGCGCACAAGGCGGCAGCAACCTATCAACACGGCGGCGGCTAGCTGCCAGATTGCGCGTGCGGTCTCCCTCTGCCTTGGGCCTTGTTGTGCCACTGGCTGTAGCAAGAAGGGTCCATTTAAAATAGTGCTGAGTTGTTTTTTCTCCAAATCCAGGGCCCTGGGGCCTAATAGACCCTGTAGCACACAGCTCGGCCGGCCCATTAACGCACACGTTCGTCAGGAGCAACTACGCAAGCACTACCCTATCTTTATCTTTACCTAATTAATATTAAAGGGAGGATTGTTTCTCCAGGTTTTTTCGTTCATGGTGAGACTCACATAATTTTCGTACGCCCCAGGCTTCGTACGTCTCAGGAGTTTCCTCGTTTTCCCCGATTCGTTTCTGTCAACAAATAAAAAGAACATTTTTTAGACATCCTCGCCGGGCTTTATTTAAATTGTCACAACATTTACAGAAATAAAATTCAAATCTTCAGGAAGGCCTAACCAGACACAGCGGCCTAACCCGAGCGAAAGTGCATGCCTAGCGAGATTGTGAGCCTTGAAATTCAAACTCCTAAACTCATGGACAAAATTACAAGCAATAAAAGCATTCGATCTCTCTATGATGAGTGCTGCTACACACACGACGGTTGTGAACGATCTCCGCACAATGAAGCACATCAACCCGTCCATGCGTCGATTCAAAGTGAACCTACACCGTTGAATACTTCATGTACGATTGCTGCATGATTCGATGATGTACCTTGCTTGATTTCATTCACCATGATCTTGTAATCAGACGTCACTTGTATCTTATGCATATATAAATCCTCCGCGAGCGCAAGCGTCTCTCTTACCACCAATGCTTCCAATGCAACAGGATCAAATATGTGTTGGAAAGTAAGAGAAGAGGCATCCAGGAAAGTGCCAGCGACGGCCCTGCATATTACTCCAACCGCACCAAAATTTTCACTTGAAACAGCGGCATCAACATTAAACTTCACATGCTCCAGTGGCGGAGGTTGCCAAAGAGCTGACCTGGGTGTCCGGCTTGCATTAGTTCGCTGTACCGGCGTTGAAAATATCTGTATCCCTTAAAAAAGCAAGAAGGCCCATTAAAAATAGTGCTGAATTATTTTTTCTCCAAATCCAGGGCCGTGGGGAGCTCTCTAGCGCCTTCCGGCCCTAATAGGCCCTGTAGCACACAGTTAGGCTGGCCCTAGACTCAAAAAAGAGAGTTACTTTTTTCTCTCTCGCAAGGTTCACTTTCTTTACATACGAGCATGCGAAGTGGTGGGCCCAGCAGTCATCATGTGTTGCATACTGGCCACTTCCTCTGGATTTTTTTTTCTAAACACATTTTTTGAGTATTAGATGTTTTTTCTCTTTATGGCTTTTGATTGTTTTCTCTACTTTTGAAGCAAAAAAATTTGTTTCATTTTGTTGTTTTGCGAACCACAGCTGTGCTTCTCAGGAAAAAGTTGCGCTTCCATGAGAAGCACATATTTGGTTCCTAGATTAGTACAGTTATGTTTCTCGAAAAGAAAACAAATATGTGCTTCCCAGAAACACATATTTGCTTTCATGAAAGCACAACCCTACTTCTCCAAAAAGAACATAATTTACTTGAACAAGAAGCAGAAGTTTTCTTGTCATGGAAATATAGATTTCCTTCCGCGAGAAGCATTCTGTTTTCACATAAAATAAAGTGTGTTTTTCGAAAAGGAAAACAAATGAAAAACTGCAACCATGCTTCCGGCTCCATTTTTTCTTTTGTTATTTTCGTTATTCATTTTTTTGCCCTTTTTTTGGTTTTCATTTTTTACCGGATTTTATTTTTGTCGGTATTTTTGGGTTTTTTTGTTTCTGTATTTTCTTAGTTTTTATGTGAACAAAAGTTCATCGAAATACATTAACATAGAATCTAGTTTAGAAGATCTCGATGCGAGAAATCCAACGGTGAAACGGTTCAAGATTAGGACGCACAGTTTAAGAGATAAAACGTTTTGAATAAACTAATCTACGAAAAAAGAAGAAAACACTAGGTTACTACAAGTGGTGCACCTCGTGAGAATGGAGGAGTGACCTTTGTAAGTGGTACCCGTTAACTAGTGATTTCGCCACTCATCCCGATTGTTGACTCGCTCTATCGTTGCTCGCTCAGAAAAAACCAGCAGTTCCTGGTTTGGGGGGAGGGGGTGGGATGTCTCCCTTGTATTTTATAGATTGAAACTTCATACTATAAAAATTGTACATGTATTTAAAAAAGGTTTATGAATTTGGAAAGTTAACACTAAAAAATGTATCAACTTTGCACTAAATCAGCGACACTTGTTTTGAGACTCGGGGAGTACTACCAATACAATCAAGAGTTCACCTTAGGTTGGCAAAATTGATCCATTGCCAAAGAGACAACGCTTATTATAAATTATGCTACATAGCCATGTGTACTTATAGGACGACGAGCTTTCATCGGCGGACACATCATCATGGAACTTGTTTGTCTGGGCTAGCTGACGTTTTGTTAAATATATGAGCAAATTACTACGAGATTTAATCTAGTTCTGGACTAGCTGATGTTTTGTTAAATATACGAGCAAATCACTACGATATTTAATCTGAATAAGCAGAAAGTAAATTATGAAAATAATAACAGAGATTAAATTAATCATGCGGACTAGCATAGTAGATGAACATATCGAATCTAGAGCACAGACTAGAAACATGAATTCTACCACGATCTCGAACAAGAAGGATGTAATCACATACGGTGCAACGGGAGCAGCACCATTGGCGTTGAAGTTGCCGGCCATGTCGTTGAGGAAGAGGTTGCCGAGGTCGGGAAAGAAGTCGTCACTGACGAAGTCGTCGCTGCCAGCTGTCGCACGAGCGCGCTCCCCAAAAACTATGATCGCCCCTCTCCCATACAGGATCACGAGAGGCAGGGTTCCGGAGGCCTGCTGTCCCTTCTCGCGGTGCACGCCGAAAGGAGGGGTGGAGAAGACTTGTGTGGCGACGCAATAATCTGGAACGGTGTTGCGCAACCATACAATGTGGCAGCGGCTAGGGTAGACGTCTGCCTGACTATATAATGTGTGTCGCGTAGGTCGTGGGAGTAAACCCCACGTCTGAGCCGCGATCCAAAAGAATTAGAAACGGTTCAGTAATTAAGCATCCGTTAATTATTAATTATGACTCGTTAATTTTTCCGAGCAGCAAAATATATAGACAACGTGCATAGCTTTGTCCTCGGCTTGTCTCATTCCTGAAACCCTATGCGGTGCGGCGCGTCGTGATGAGGCGAGCGAGCGAGGAGGAGCGCGTGTGTAGGTCTCTGATTGCTTGTATCTGCGTTAATATTTCCTCGAAAAGGAGAGGATGATGCAACACAGTAACAAAAAGTATTTTCCTCAGTTATGAAACCAAGATATCAATACAGTGGGAGAACCAAGCAACACTGTGTAAACGGTACCTACACGCAAAGAATAAATACTTGCAACCCAACGCGTAAGAGTGATTGCCAATCTCTCCCTGATAATAAGATAGATAAAATTGTATGCGTTTGGATAAATAGATCTTGCAAAAACACAAAATAAAATAAATAAGGAAAAGTGCAGCAAGATATTTTTTGTTTTTTGGAATAATAGATCTGAAAACAATATGATAGAAAATAGACCCAGGGGCCGTAGATTTCACTAGTGGCTTCTCTAAAAAGACTAGCATACGATTGGTAAACAAATTACTGTTGGGCAATTGATAGAAGAGCAAATAATTATGACAATATCCAAGGCAATGATCATGTATATAGGCATCATGTCCAAGATTAATAGACCGACTCATGTCTGCATCTACTACTATTACTCCACACATCGACCGCTATCCAGCATGCATCTAGTGTATTAAGTTCATGGAGAAATAGAGTAGCGCTATAAGAATGATGACATGATGTCGACAAGATCTATTCATGTAGAAATAGACCTCATATTTTTATTCTTAATAGCAACGAAACATGCATCCCTCGATACTCCTTCTGTCACTGGGTAAGGACACCGCAAGTGAAGGAAATATGCCCTAGAGACAATAATAAATTTGTTATTTATATTTCCTTATATCATGATAAATGTTTATTATTCATGCTAGAATTGTATTAACCGGCAACTTAGTACATGTGTGGATACATAGACAAACAGAGTGTCCCTAGTGTGCCTCTACTTGACTAGCTCGTTAATCAAAGATGGTTAAGTTTCCTAGCCATAGACATGTATTGTCATTTGATGAACAGGATCACATCATTAGAGAATGGTGATGGACAAGACTCATCCATTAGCTTAGCATAATGATCGTTTAGTTTTTCTCCTATTGCTTTCTTCATGACTTATACATGTTCCTCGGGCTATGAGATTATGCAACTCCCGAATACCGGAGGAACACCTTGTGTGCTATCAAACGTCACAATGTAACTGGATGATTATAAAGATGCTCTACAGGTGTCTCCGATGGTGTTTGTTGAGTTGGTATAGATCGAGATTAGGATTGGTCATTCCATGTATCGGAGAGGTATCTCTGGGCCTTCTTGGTAATGCACATCACTATGAGCCTTGCAAGCAATGTGACTAATGAGTTAGTCACGGGATGATGCATTATGGAACGAGTAAAGAGACTTGCCGGTGACGAGATTGAACTAGGTATGATGATACTGACGATCGAATCTCGGGCAAGTAACGTACCGATGTCAAAGGGAACAACGTATGTTGTTATGCGGTTTGACCAATAAAGATCTTCGTAGTATGTGTCTCGGTCATGTCTACATAGTTCTCGAACCTGTAGGGTCCGCACGCTTAACGTTCGTTGACGATATAGTATTATATGAGTTATGTATGTTGGTGACCGAATTTGTTCGGAGTCCCGGATGAGATCACGGACATGACGAGGAACTCCGAAATAGTCCAGAAATAAAGATTTATATATGAGATAATAGTGTTTGGTCTCCGGAAGGGTTTTGTAATTCATCGGAAGGGGTTCCGGATGTTTCCCGAAATGTTTGGGTACGAGAACACTTTATTTAGGCCAAAAGGGAAATCCCACAAGGTTTTTGGAAAGCGCAAAAGGAAGTTTTGCAGAGTCCAGGGGCCAGACGCCATGGTCCCTGGCGTCTGGGTCCAGACACCGGGAACCCAGGCGTCTGGCCCTGGAGTCCTAGAAGGACTCTTGCCTTTCGGGTGAAACCGACTTTGTGGAGGCTTTTACTCCAAGTTTTGACCCCAAGGCTCAACATATAAATAGAGGGGCATGGCTAGCACCCAAGACACATCAAGAAACACCAAGTCGTGTACCGGCAACCCCGTCCCCTCTAGTTTATCCTCCGTCATAGTTTTCGTAGTGCTTAGGCGAAGTCCTGCAGAGATTGTTCTTCACCAACACCGTCACCACACGTCGTGCTGCCGGAACTCATATACTACTTCTCCCCTCTTGCTGGATCAAGAAGGTGAGGACGTCATCGAGCTGAACGTGTGCTGAACGCGGAGGTGCCGTACATTCGGTACTTGAATGGGACGGGTCGTGAAGGTGTACGACTACATCAACCACGTTGACAAACGCTTCTGCTTTCGATCTACGAGGGTATGTAGACACACTCTCCCCTCTTGTTTCTATGCATCTCCTAAATAGATCTTGCGTGATCGTAGGAATTTTTTTGAAATACTGCGTTCACAATAGTGGCATTCGAGCCAGGTCTATGTGTAGATGTTATATGCATGAGTAGAACACAATGAGTTGTGGGCAATAATAGTCATACTACTTAGCAGCAATGTCTTACTTTGATTCAGCGGTATTGTTGGATGAAGCGGCCCGGACCGACATTACATGACCGCGTTCATGAGACTAGTTCTACCGACGTGCTTCGCACACAAGTGGCTAGCGGGTGCTGTTTCTCCAGCTTTAGTTGAATCAAGTTTGACTACGCCCGGTCCTTGTTGAAGGTTAAAACAGCACACTTGATGAAAAATTGTTGTGGTTTTGATGCGTAGGTAAGAACGGTTCTTGCTAAAGCCCATAGCAGCCACGTAAAACTTGCAACAACAAAGTAGAGGACGTCTAACTAGTTTTTGTAGGGCATGTTGTGATGTGATATATTCAAGACGTGATGATATAAATTGTTGTATGAGATGATCATATTTTTTAAATAGTTATCAGCAACTGGCAGGAGCCATATGGTTGTCGCTTTATTGTATAAAATGCAATCGCCATGTAATTGCTTTACTTTATCACTCAGCGGTAGCGATAGTCATAGAAGCAATAGTTGGCGAGACGACAACGATGCTACGATGGAGATCAAGGTGTCACCCCCCCACAAAAAAAGAGATCAAGGTGTCAAGCCAGTGATGATGGTGATCATGACGGTGCTTTGGAGATGGAGATCAAAGGCACAAGATGATGATGGCCATATCTTATTTTGCTTAGTACGGCGGTAGCATTATAAGATGATCTCTCACTAAATTTGAAGGTATAAGTGTTCTCCCTGAGTATGCACTGTTGCTACAGTTCGTCATGACGAGACACCACGTGATGATCGGGTGTGATAAGCTCTACGTTCACATACAACGGGTGCAAGCCAGTTTTGCACAAGCAGAATACTCAGGTTAAACTTGACGAGCCTAGCATATGCAGATATGGCCTCGGAACACTGAGACTGAAAGGTCGAGCGTGAATCATATAGTAGAGATGATCAACATAGTGATGTTCACTATTGAAAACTTCTCCATCTCACGTGATGATCGTACATGGTTTAGTTGATATGGATCACGTGATCATTTAGATGACTAGAGGGATGTCCATCTAAGTGGGAGTTCTTAAGTAATATGATTAATTGAACTTTAATTTATCATGAACTTAGTACCTGGTAGTATTTTGCACGTCTATGTTGTTGTAGATCAATGGCCCGTGCTACCGTTCTTTGAATTTTAACGTGTTCCTAGAGAAAGCTAAGTTGAAAGACGATGGTAGCAACTACATGGACCGAGTCTGTAACTTGAGGATTATCCTCATTGCTGCACAAAGAATTACGTCCTGAAAGCGCCGCCAGGTGCAAAGCCCGCTGCAGGAGCAACTCCAGATGTTATGAACGTCTGGCAGATCAAAGCTGATGACTACTCGATAGTTCAGTGTGCCATGCTTTACGGCTTAGAATCGGGACTTCAATGACATTTTGAACGTCATGGAGCATATGAGATGTTCCATGAGTTGAAGTTAATATTTCAAGCAAATGTCCGGATTGAGAGATATGAAGTCTCCAATAAGTTCTATAGCTGCAAGATGGAGGAGAATAGTTATGTCAGTGAACATATACTCAGAATGTCTGGGTACCACAACCACTTGACTCAACTGGGAGTTAATCTTCCTGATGATAGTGTCATTGACAGAGTTCTTCAATCACTGCCATCAAGCTACAAAAGCTTCGTGATGAACTACAATATGCAAGGGATGGATAAGACTATTCCCGAGCTCTTCGCGATGCTAAAAGTTGCGGAGGTAAAAATCAAGAAGGAGCATCAAGTGTTGATGGTTAACAAAACCACTAGTTTCAAGAAAAAGGGCAAAGGGAAGAAGGGGAACTTCAATAAGAACGGCAAGCAAGTTGCTGCTCAAGTGAAGAAGCCCAAGTCTGGACCTAAGCCTGAGACTGAGTGCTTCTACTGCAAAGGGACTGGTCACTAGAAGCGGAACTGCCCCAAGTATTTGGCAGATAAGAAGGATGGCAAAGTGAAAGGTATATTTGATATACATATTATTGATGTGTACCTTACTAATGCTCGTAGTAGCGCCTGTGTATTTGATACTAGTTTTGTTGCTCATATTTGCAACTCGAAACAGGGGCTATGGATTAAACAAAGATTGGCTAAGGATGAGGTGACGATGCGCTTGGGAAATGGTTCCAAAGTCAATGTGATCACCATCGACATGCTACCTCTACATCTACCTTCGGGATTAGTTTTAGACCCGAATAATTGTTATTTGGTGTCAGCGTTAAGCATGAACATTATATCTGGATCTTGTTTGATGCAAGATGGTTATTCATTTAAATCAGAGAATAATGGTTGTTCTATTTATATGAGTAATATCTTTTATGGTCATGCACCCTTGATGAGTGGTCTATTCTTACTGAATCTCGATAGTAGTGATACACATGTTCATAGTATTGAAGCCAAAAGATACAAGTTTAATAATGATAGTGAAACTTAGCTGTGGCACTGCCGTTTAGGTCATATTGGTGTAAAGCGCATGAAGAAACTCCATGCTGATGGGCTTTTGGAATCACTTGATGCTTGCGAACCATGCTTCATAGGCAAGATGACTAAAACTCCATTCTCCGGAACAATGGAGTGAGCAACAGACTTATTGGAAATAATACATGCTGATGTATGCGGTCCGATGAGTGTTGATGCTCGCGCGGGTATCGTTATTTTCTGACCTTCACAGATAATTTGAGCAAATATGGGTATATCTACTTAATGAAACATAAGTCTGAAACATTTGAAAAGTTCAAAGAATTTCAGAGTGAAGTGGAAAATCATCGTAATAAGAAAATAAAGTTTCTACGATCTGATCGTGGAGGTGAATATTTGAGTTATGAGTTTGGTCATCATTTGAAACAATGTTGAATAGTTTCGCAACTCACTCCACCCGGAACACCACAGCATAATGGTGTGTCTGAATGTCGTAACCGCACTTTATTAGATATGGTGCGATCTATGATGTCTATTACTGATTTACCGCTATCGTTTTGAGGTTATGCTTTAGAGGCGGCTGCATTCACGTTAAATAGGGCACCATCGAAATCCTTTGAGACGACACCATATGAACTGTGGTTTGGCAAGAAACCCAAGTTGTCGTTTCTTAAAGTTTGGGGCTGCGATGCTATGTGAAAAAGCTTCAACCTGATAAGCTCGAACCCAAATTGGAGAAATGTGTCTTCATAGGATACCCAAAGGAGACTGTTGGGTACACCTTCTATCATAGATCCGAAGGCAAGATATTCGTTGCTAAGAATGGATCCTTTATAGAGAAGGAGTTTCTCTTGAAAGAAGTGAGTGGGAGGAAAGTAGAACTTGATGAGGTAATTGTACCTTCTCCCTTATTGGAAAGTAGTTCACCACAGAAATCAGTTCCAGTGATTCCTACACCAATTAGTGAGGAAGTTAACGATGATGATCATGAAACTTCTAATCAAGTTACTATTGAACCTCGTGTTGGGGAACGTAGTAATTTCAAAAAAATTCCTACGCACACGCAAGATCATGGTGATGCATAGCAACGAGGGGAGAGTGTGATCTACGTACCCTTGTAGACCGACAGCGGAAGCGTTATCACAACGCGGTTGATGTAGTCGTACCTCTTCATGGCCTGACCGATCAAGCACCGAAACTATGGCACCTCCGAGTTTTAGCACACATTCAGCTTGATGACGATCCCCGGACTCTGATCCAGCAAAGTGTCGGGGTAGAGTTCCGTCAGCACGGTGGCGTGGTGATGATCTTGATGTACTACCGTCGCAGGGCTTCGCCTAAGCACCGCTACAATATTATCGAGGATTATGGTGGAAGGGGGCACCGCACACGGCTAAGAATATGATCACGTGGATCAACTTGTGTGTCTAGGGGTGCCCCCTGCCCCCGTATATAAAGGAGCAAGGGGAGGAGGCCGGCCGGCCCTTATAGGCGCGCCAGGAGGAGTCCTCCTCCTAGTAGGAGTAGGACTCCTACTAGGAGGGGGGAGGGAGAAGGAAAGGGGGGCGCCCCCCCTCTCCTAGTCCAATTCGGACCAAGGGGGGGAGGAGGCGCGCGGCCCACCCTGGCGCCCTTCTCTCTCTCCACTAAGGCCCATATGGCCCATTACTTCTCCCGGTAGGGTTCCGGTAACCCTCCGGCTCTCCGATTTTCTCCGAAATCACCCGGAACACTTCCGGTGTCCGAATATAGCCGTCCAATATATCAATCTTTATGTCTCGACCATTTCGAGACTCCTCGTTATGTCCGTGATCATATCCGGGACTCCGAACTAACTTCGGCACATCAAAACTCATAAACTCATAATATAACTGTCATCGAAACCTTAAGCGTGCGGACCCTACGGGTTCGAGAACAATGTAGATATGACCGAGACATGTCTCTGGTCAATAACCAATAGCGGAACCTGGATGCTCATATTGGCTCCTACATATTCTACGAAGATCTTTATCAGTCAGACCGCATAACAACATACGTTGTTCCCTTTGTCATCGGTATGTTACTTGCCCGAGATTCGATCGTCGGTATCTCAATACCTAGTTCAATCTCGTTACTGGCAAGTCTCTTTACTCGTTTTGTAATACATCATCTCGCAACCAACTCATTAGTTGCAATGCTTGCAAGGCTTATGTGATGTGCATTACTGAGAGGGCCCAGAGATACCTCTCCCACAATCGGAGTGACAAATCCTAATCTCGAAATACGCCAACCCAACATTTACCTTTGGAGACACCTGTAGAGCTCCTTTATAATCACCCAGTTATGTTGTGACGTTTGGTAGCACACAAAGTGTTCCTCCGACAAACGGGAGTTGCATAATCTCATAGTCATAGGAACATGTATAAGTTATGAAGAAAGCAATAGCAACATACTAAACGATCGGGTGCTAAGCTAATGGAATGGGTCATGTCAATCACATCATTCTTCTAATAATGTGATCCCGTTGATCAAATGACAACACAAGTCTATGGTTAGGAAACATAACCATCTTTGATTAACGAGCTAGTCAAGTAGAGGCATACTAGTGACGTTTAGTTTGTCTATGTATTTACACAAGTATTATGTTTCCGGATAATACAATTCTAGCATGAATAATAAACATTTATCATGATATAAGGAAATAAAATAAAAACATTATTATTGCCTCTAGGGCATATTTCCTTCAGTCTCCCACTTGCACTAGAGTCAATAATCTAGATTACACTGTAATGATTTTAACACCCATGGAGCTTTGGTGCTGATCATGTTTTGCTCGTGGAAGAGGCTTAGTTAACGGGTCTGCTACATTCAGATCCGTATGTATCTTGCAAATCTCTATGTCTCCCACCTGTACTAGATCCCGGATGGAATTGAAGCGTCTCTTGATGTGCTTGGTTCTTGTGAAATCTGGATTCCTTTGCCAAGGCAATTGCACCAGTATTGTCACAAAAGATTTTCATTGGACCCGATGCACTAGGTATGACACCTAGATCGGATATGAACTCGTTCATCCAGACTCCTTCGTTTGCTGCTTCCGAAGCAGCTATGTACTCCGCTTCACATGTAGATCCCGCCACAACGCTTTGTTTAGAACTACACCAACTGATAGGCCCACCGTTTAATGTAAACACGTATCTGGTTTGCGATTTAGAATCGTCCGGATCAGTGTCAAAGCTTGCATCAACGTAACCATTTACGATGAGCTCTTTGTCACCTCCATATATGAGAAACATATCCTTAGTCCTTTTCAGGTATTTCAGGATGTTCTTGACCGCTGTCCAGTGATCCACTCCTGGATTACTTTGGTACCTCCCTGCTAGACTTATAGCAAGACACACATCAGGTCTGGTACACAGCATTGCATACATGATAGAGCCTATGGCAGAAGCATAGGGAACATCTTTTATTTTCTCTCTATCTTCTGCATTGGTCGGTCCTTGAGTCTTACTCAATTTCACACCTTGTAACACAGGCAAGAATCCTTTCTTTGCTTGATCCATTTTGAACTTTTTCAAAACTTTGTCAAGGTATGTGCTTTGTGAAAGTCCAATTAAGCGTCTTGACCTGTGTCTATAGATCTTAATGCCCAATATGTAAGCAGCTTCACCGAGGTCTTTCATTGAAAAACTCTTATTCAAGTATCCCTTTATGCTATCCAGAAATTCTATATCATTTTCGATTAGTAATATGTCATCTACATATAATATCAGAAATGCTACAGAGCTCCCACTCACTTTCTTGTAAATACAGGCTTCTCCAAAAGTCTGTATAAAACCAAATGCTTTGATCACACTATCAAAGCGTTTATTCCAACTCCGAGAGGCTTGCACCAGTCCATAAATGGATCGTTGGAGCTTGCACACTTTGTTAGCTCCCTTTGGATCGACAAAACCTTCCGGTTGCATCATATACAACTCTTCTTGCAGAAATCCATTCAGGAATGCAGTTTTGACATCCATCTGCCAAATTTCATAATCATAAAATGCGGCAATTGCTAACATGATTCGGACAGACTTAAGCATCGCTACGGGTGAGAAGGTCTCATCGTAGTCAATCCCTTGAACTTGTCAAAAATCTTTTGCGACAAGTCGAGCTTTGTAGACAGTAACATTACCGTCAGCGTCAGTCTTCTTCTTAAAGATCCATTTATTCTCAATTTCTTGCCGATCATTGGGCAAGTCAACCAAAGTCCATACTTTGTTCTCATACATGGATCCCATCTCAGATTTCATGGCTTCAAGCCATTTTGCGGAATCTGGGCTCATCATTGCTTCCCCATAGTTCGTAGGTTCATCATGATCTAGTAGCATGACTTCCAGAACAGGATTACCGTACCATTCTGGTGCGGATCTTACTCTGGTTGATCCACGAGGTTCAGTAGTATCTTGTTCTGAAGCTTCATGATCATCATCATTAGCTTCCTCACTAATTGGTGTAGGTTTCATAGAAATTGGTTTCTGTGATGTACTACTTTCCAATAAGGGAGCAGGTACAATTACCTCATCAAGTTCTACTTTCCTCCCACTCACTTCTTTTGAGAGAAACTCCTTCTCTAGAAAGTTTCCGAATTTAGCAACAAAGGTTTTGCCTTCGGATCTATGATAGAAGGTGTATCCAATAGTTTCCTTTGGATATCCTATGAAGACACATTTCTCCGATTTGGGTTCGAGCTTATCAGGTTGAAGCTTTTTCACATAAGCATCGCAACCCCAAACTTTCAGAAACGACAACTTTGGTTTCTTGCCAAACCATAGTTCATAAGGCGTCGTCTCAACGGATTTTGATGGTGCCCTATTTAACGTGAATGCGGCCGTCTCTAGAGCATAACCCCAAAACGATAGCGGTAAATCAGTAAGAGACATCATAGATCGCACCATATCTAGTAAAGTACGATTACGACGTTCGGACACACCATTACGCTGTGGTGTTCCGGGTGGCGTGAGTTGCGAAACTATTCTGCATTGTTTCAAATGTACACCAAACTCGTAACTCAAATATTCTCCTCCACGATCAGATCGTAGGAATTTTATTTTCTTGTTATGATGATTTTCAACTTCACTCCGAAATTCTTTGAACTTTTCAAATGTTTCAGACTTATGTTTCATTAAGTAGATATACCCATATCTGCTTAAGTCATCTGTGAAGGTGAGAAAATAACGATATCCGCCACGAGCCTCAACATTCATCGGACCACATACATCTGTATGTATGATTTCCAACAAAGCTGTTGCTCTCTCCATAGTACCGGAGAACGGTGTTTTTGTCATCTTACCCATAAGGCACGGTTCGCAAGTACCAAGTGATTCATAATCAAGTGATTCCAAAAGTCCATCAGTATGGAGTTTCTTCATGCGCTTTACACCGATATGACCCAAACGGCAGTGCCACAAATAAGTTACACTATCATTATCAACTCTGCATCTTTTGGCTTCAACATTATGTATATGTGTGTCACTACTATCGAGATTCAATAAGGATAGACCACTCTTTAAGGGTGCATGACCATAAAAGATATTACTCATATAAATAGAACAGCCATTATTCTCTGATTTAAATGAATAACCGTCTCGCATCAAACAAGATCCAGATATAATGTTCATGCTTAATGCTGGCATCAAATAACAATTATTTAGGTCTAATACTAATCCCGAAGGTAGATGTAGAGGTAGCGTGCCGACCGCAATCACATCGACTTTGGAACCATTTCCCACGCGCATCGTCACCTTGTCCTTAGCCAATCTTCACTTAATCCGTAGTCCCTGTTTCGAGTTGCAAATATTAGCAACAGAACCAGTACCAAATACCCAGGTGCTACTGCGAGCATTAGTAAGGTACACATCAATAACATGTATAGCACATATACCTTTGTTCACCTTGCCATCCTTCTTATCCGCCAAATACTTGGGGCAGTTCCGCTTCCAATGACCAGTCTGCTTACAGTAGAAGCACTCAGTTTGAGGCTTAGGTCCAGGTTTGGGTTTCTTCTCTTGAGTAGCAACTTGCTTGCTGTTCTTTTTGAAGTTCCCCTTCTTCTTTCCTTTGCCCTTTTTCTTGAAACTAGTGGTTTTGTTGACCATAAACACTTGATGCTCCTTCTTGATTTCTACCTCTGCAGCTTTCAGCATTGCGAAGAGCTCGGGAATAGTCTTATTCATCCCTTGCATATTATAGTTCATCACGAAGCTCTTGTAGCTTGGTGGCAGTGATTGGAGAATTCTGTCAATGACGCAATCATCTAGAAGATTAACTCCCAATTGAATTAAGTGATTATTATACCTAGACATTTTGAGTATATGCTCACTGACAGAACCGTTCTCCTCCATCTTGCATCTATAGAACTTATTGGAGACTTCATATCTCTCAATCCGGGCATTTGCTTGAAATATTAACTTCAACTCCTGGAACATCTCATATGCTCCATGACGTTCAAAACGTCGTTGAAGTCCCGATTCTAAGCCGTAAAGCATGGCACACTGAACTATCGAGTAGTCATCAGCTTTGCTCTGCCAGACGTTCATAACATCTGGTGTTGCTCCAGCAGCAGGACTGGCACCCAGCGGTGCTTCCAGGACGTAATTCTTCTGTGCAGCAATGAGGATAATCCTCAAGTTACGGACCCAGTCCGTGTAATTGCTACCATCATCTTTCAACTTTGCTTTCTCAAGGAATGCATTAAAATTCAACGGAACAACAGCACGGGCCATCTATCTACAATCAAACATAAACAAGCAAGATACTATCAGGTACTAAGTTCATGATAAATTTAGGTTCAATTAATCATATTACTTAAGAACTCCCACTTAGATAGACATCCCTCTAATCCTCTAAGTGATTACGTGATCCAAATCAACTAAACCATGTCCGATCATCACGTGAGATGGAGTAGTTTCTTTGGTGAACATTACTATGTTGATCATATCTACTATATGATTCACGCTCGACCTTTCGGTCTCTGTGTTCCGAGGCCATATCTGTATATGCTTGGCTCGTCAAGTATAACCTGAGTATTCCGCGTGTGCAACTGTTTTGCACCCGTTGTATTTGAACGTAGAGCCTATCACACCCGATCATCACGTGGTGTCTCAGCACGAAGAACTTTCGCAACGGTGCATACTCAGGGAGAACACTTCTTGATAATTAGTGAGAGATCATCTTATAATGCTACCGTCAATCAAAGCAAGATAAGATGCATAAAAGATAAACATCACATGCAATCAATATAAGTGATATGATATGGCTATCATCTTCTTGTACTTGTGATCTCCATCTCCGAAGTACCGTCATGATCACCATAGTCACCGGCGCGACACCTTGATCATCATCGTAGCATCGTTGTTGTCTCGCCAATCTTATGCTTCCACGACTATCGCTACCGTTTAGTGATAAAGTAAAGCATTACAGCGTAGTTGCATTGCATACAATAAAGCGACAACCATATGGCTCCTGCCAGTTGCCGATAACTCGGTTACAAAACATGATCATCTCATACAATAAAATTTAGCATCATGTCTTGACCATATCACATCACAACATGCCCTGCAAAAACAAGTTAGACATCCTCTACTTTGTTGTTGCAAGTTTTACGTGGCTGCTACGGGCTTAAGCAAGAACCAATCTTACCTACGCATCAAAACCACAATGATAGTTTGTCAAGTTGGTGCTGTTTTAACCTTCGCAAGGACCGGGCGTAGCCACACTCGGTTCAACTAAAGTTGGAGAAACTGACACCCACTAGCCACCTTTGTGCAAAGCACGTCGGGAGAACCGGTCTCGCGTAAGCATACGCGTAATGTCGGTCCGGGCCGCTTCGTCCAACAATACCGCCGAACCAAAGTATGACATGCTGGTAAGCAGTATGACTTATATCGCCCACAACTCACTTGTGTTCTACTCGTGCATATAACATCAACACATAAAACCTAGGCTCGGATGCCACTGTTGGGGAACGTAGTAATTTCAAAAAAATTCCTACGCACACGCAAGATCATGGTGATGCATAGCAACGAGGGGAGAGTGTGATCTACGTACCCTTGTAGACTGACAGCGGAAGCGTTAGCACAACGCGGTTGATGTAGTCGTACGTCTTCACGGCCCGACCAATCAAGCACCGAAACTACGGCACCTCTGAGTTTTAGCACACGTTCAGCTCGATGACGATCCCCGGACTCCGATCCAGCAAAGCGTCGGGGAAGAGTTCCGTCAGCACGACGGCGTGGTGACGATCTTGATGTTCTACCATCGCAGGGCTTCGCCTAAGCACCGCTACAATATTATCGAGGATTATGGTGGAAGGGGGCACCTCACACGGCTAAGAAAACGATCACGTGGATCAACTTGTGTGTCTAGGGGTGCCCCCTGCCCCCGTATATAAAGGAGCAAGGGGAGGAGGCCGGCCGGCCCCTATAGGCGCGCCAGGAGGAGTCCTCCTCCTAGTAGGAGTAGGACTCCTACTAGGAGGGGGGAGGGAGAAGGAAAGGGGGGCGGAGGCGCGCGGCCCACCCTAGCGCCCTTCTCTCTCTCCACTAAGGCCCATATGGCCCATTACTTCTCCCGGTAGGGTTCCAGTAACCCTCCGGCTCTCCGGTTTTCTCCGAAATCACCCGGAACACTTCCGGTGTCCGAATATAGCCGTCCAATATATCAATCTTTATGTCTCGACCATGTTGAGACTCCTCGTTATGTCTATGATCATATCCGGGACTCCGAACTAACTTCGGTACATCAAAACTCATAAAATCATAATATAACTGTCATCGAAACCTTAAGCGTGCGGACCCTACGGGTTCGAGAACAATGTAGACATGACCGAGACATGTCTCCGATCAATAACCAATAGCAGAACCTGGATGCTCATATTGGCTCCTACATATTCTACGAAGATCTTTATCGGTCAGACCGCATAACAACATACGTTGTTCCCTTTGTCATCGATATGTTACTTGCCTGAGATTCGATCGTCGGTATCTCAATACCTAGTTCAATCTCGTTACCGACAAGTCTCTTTACTCGTTTCGTAATACATCATCTCGCAACCAACTCATTAGTTGCAATGCTTGCAAGGCTTATGTGATGTGCATTACCGAGAGGGCCCAGAGATACCTCTCCCACAATCGGAGTGACAAATCCTAATCTCGAAATACGCCAACCCAACATTTACCTTTGGAGACACCTGTAGAGCTCCTTTATAATCACCCAGTTACGTTGTGACGTTTGGTAGCACACAAAGTGTTCCTCCGGAAAACGGGAGTTGCATAATCTCATAGTCATAGGAACATGTATAAGTTATGAAGAAAGCAATAGCAACATACTAAACGATCGGGTGCTAAGCTAATGGAATGGGTCATGTCAATCACATCATTCTTCTAATAATGTGATCCCATTGATCAAATGACAACACATGTCTATGGTTAGGAAACATAACCATCTTTGATTAACGAGCTAGTCAAGTAGAGGCATACTAGTGACGTTTAGTTTGTCTATGTATTCACACAAGTATTATGTTTCCGGATAATACAATTCTAGCATGAATAATAAACATTTATCATGATATAAGGAAATAAAATAAAAACATTATTATTGCCTCTAGGGCATATTTCCTTCACCTCGTAGGTCAACCAGAGTAAAATCCGCACCAGAGTGGTATGGTAATCCTGTTCTGGAGGTCATGTTACTTGACCATCATGAACCTACGAACTATGAGGAAGCGATGATGAGCCCAGGTTCCGCGAAATGGCTTGAGGCCATGAAACAGGAGATGGGATCCATGCATGAGAACAAAGTATGGACTTTGGTTGACTTGCCTGATGATCGACAAGCAATAGAGAATAAATGGATCTTCAAGAAGAAGACTGACGCTAACGGTAATGTTACTGTCCACAAAGCTCGACTTGTTGCGAAAGGTTTTCGACAAGTTCAAGGAGTTGACTACGATGAGACCTTCTCACCCGCAGCGATGCTTAAGTCTGTCCGAATCATGTTAGCAATTGCCGTGTTTTATGATTATGAAATTTGGCAAATGGATGTCAAAACTGCATTCCTTAATGGATATCTTAAAGAAGAGTTGTATATGATGCAACCAGAAGGTTTTGTCGATCCAAAAGGTGCTAACAAAGTGTGCAAGATCCAGCGATCCATTTATGGATTGGTGCAAGCCTCTCGGAGTTGGAATATATGCTTTGATAGTGTGATCAAAGCATATGGTTTTATACAGACTTTTGGAGAAGTCTGTATTTACAAGAAAGTGAGTTGAAGCTCTGTAGCATTTCTTATATTATATGTGGATGACATATTGTTGATCGGAAATGATACTGAATTTCTGAATGGCATAAAAGGATACTTGAATAAGAATTTTTCAATGAAAGACCTCGGTGAAGCTGCTTATATATTGAGCATCAAGATCTATAGAGATAGATCAAGACGCTTAATTGGACTTTCACAAAGCACATACCTTGATAAATTTTTGAAGAAGTTCAAAATGGATCAGTCAAAGAAAGGGTTCTTGCCTGTGTTACAAGGTGTGAAGTTGAGTTAGACTCAATGCCCGACCACTGCAGAAGATAGAGAGAAAATGGAAGTCATTCCCTATGCCTCAGCCATAGGTTCTATCATGTATGCAATGTTGTGTACCAGACCTGATGTGTGCCTTGCTATTAGTTTAGCAGGGAGGTACCAAAGTAATCCAGGAGTGGATCACTGGACAGCGGTCAAGAACATCCTGAAATACCTGAAAAAGGACTAAGAATATGTTTCTCGTTTATGGAGGTGACAAAGAGATCGTCACAAACGGTTACGTCGATGCAAGCTTTGACACTTATCCAGATGACTCTAAGTCGCAAACCGGATATGTATTTATATTGAATGGTGGAGCTGTCAGTTGGTGCAGTTCCAAGCAGAGCGTCGTGGCAGGATCTACGTGTGAAGCGGAGTACATAGCTGCTTTGGAAGCAGCAAATGAAGGAGTCTGGATGAAGGAGTTCATATCCGATCTAGGTGTAATACCTAGTGCATCGGGTCCAATGAAAATCTTTTGTGACAATACTGGTGCAATTTCCTTGGCAAAGGAATCATGATTTCACAAGAGAACCAAGCATATCAAGATATCAAGAGACGCTTCAATTCCATCAGCGATCAAGTCAAGGAGGGTGACATAGAGATTTGCAAGATACATACGGATCTAAATGTTGCAGACCTGTTGACTAAGCCTCTCTCACGAGCAAAACATGATCAACACCAAGACTCCATGGGTGTTAGAATCATTACTATGTAATCTAGATTATTGACTCTAGTGCAAGTGGGAGAATGAAGGAAATATGCCCTAAAGGCAATAATAAAGTTGTTATTTATATTTCCTTATATCATGACAAATGTTTATTATTCATGCTAGAATTTTATTAACCGGAAACTTAGTACATGTGTGGATACATAGACAAACAGAGTATCCCTAGTATGCCACTACTTGACTAGCTCATTAATCAAAGATCGTTAAGTTTCCAAGCCATAGACATGTGTTGTCATTTCATGAACGGGATCACATCATTAGAGAATGATGTGATGGACAAGACCCATCCGTTAGCTTAGCATAATGATCGTTTAGTTTTTTTGCTATTGCTTTCTTCATGACTTATACATGTTCCTCGGGCTATGAGATTATGCAACTCCCAAATACCGGAGGAACACCCTGTGTGCTATCAAACATCACGACGTAACTGGGTGAATATAAAGATGCTCTATAGGTGTCTCCAATGGTGTTTGTTGAGTTGGCATAGATCGAGATTAGGATTCGTCACTCCGTGTATCGGAGAGGTGTCTCTGGGCCTCTCAGTAATGCACATCACTATGAGCCTTGCAAGCAATGTGACTAATGAGTTAGTCACGGGATGATGCGTTACGAAACGAGTAAAGAGACTTGTCGGTGATGAGATTGTACTAGGTATGATGATACCGACGATCGAATCTCGGGCAAGTAACATACCGATGACAAAGGGAACAATGTATGTTGTTATGCGGTTTAACCGATAAATATCTTCGTAGAATATCTAGGAGCCAATATGAGCATCCAGGTTCCGCTATTGGTTATTGACCGGAGATGTGTCTCGGTCATGTCTACATAGTTCTCGAACCCGTAGGGTCCGCACGCTTAACGTTTGTTGACGATATAGTATTATATGAGTTATGTATATTGGTGACCAAATGTTGTTCGGAGTCTTGGATGAGATCACGGACATGACGAGGAACTCCGGAATGGTCCGGAAATAAAGATTTATATATGGGATAATAGTGTTTGGTCTCCGGAAGGGTTCTGGAATTCATCGGAAGGGGTTCCGGATGTTTCCCGAAATGTTTGGGTACGAGAACACTTTATTTGGAACAAAAGGGAAAGCCCACAAGGTTTTTGGAAAGCGCAAAACGAAGTTTTGCGGAGTCTAGGGGCCAGACGCCAGGTGTTGGAAATATGCCCTAGAGGCAATAATAAATTGGTTATTATTATATTTCCTTGTTCATGATAATCGTTTATTATCCATGCTAGAATTGTATTGATAGGAAACTCAGATACATGTGTGGATACATAGACAACACCATGTCCCCAGTAAGCCTCTAGTTGACTAGCTCGTTGATCAATAGATGGTTACGGTTTCCTGACCATGGACATTGGATGTCATTGATAACGGGATCACATCATTAGAAGAATGATGTGATGGACAAGACCCAATCCTAAGCCTAGCACAAGATCATGCAGTTCGTATGCTAAAGCTTTTCTAATGTCAAGTATCATTTCCTTAGACCATGAAATTGTGCAACCCCCGGATACCGTAGGAATACTTTGGGTGTGCCAAACGTCACAATGTAACTGGGTGACTATAAAGGTGCACTACGGGTATCTCCGAAAGTGTCTGTTGGGTAGGCACGAATCGAGACCGGGATTTGTCACTCCGTGTGACGGAGAGGTATCTCTGGGCCCACTCGGTAGGACATCATCATAATGTGCACAATGTGATCAAGGAGTTGATCACGGGATGATGTGTTACGGAATGAGTAAAGAGACTTGCCGGTAACGAGATTGAACAAGGTATCGGGATACCGACGATCGAATCTCGGGCAAGTATCGTACCGATAGACAAAGGGAATTGTATACGGGATTGATTAAGTCCTTGACATCGTGGTTCATCCGATGAGATCATCGTGGAGCATGTGGGAGCCAACATGGGTATCCAGATCCCGCTGTTGGTTATTGACCGGAGAACGTCTCGGTCATGTCTGCATGGTTCCCGAACCCGTAGGGTCTACACACTTAAGGTTCGATGACGCTAGGGTTATAAAGGAAGTTTGTATGTGGTTACCGAATGTTGTTCGGAGTCCCGGATGAGATCACGGACGTCACGAGGAGTTCCGGAATGGTCCGGAGGTAAAGATTTATATATGGGAAGTCCTGTTTTGGTCACCGGAAAAGTTTCGGGTTTTATCGGTAACGTACTGGGACCACCGGGAGGGTCCCGGAGGTCCACCAAGTGGGGCCACAAGCCCCGGAGGGCTGCATGGGCCAAGTGTGGGAGGGGACCAGCCCCAGGTGGGCTGGTGCGCCCCCCCACCAAGGCCCAAGGCGCAAGGGAGTGGGAAGGGGGGCAAACCCTAGGGCAGATGGGCCCTAAGGCCCACCCTGGTGCGCCTCCCTCTCTCTCCCCCTCTTGGCCGCCCCCCTTTTCCCATCTAGGGCTGCCGCCCCCCCTAGGGGTGGGAACCCTAGAGGGGGCGCACCCTCCTCCCCTCCTCCTATAAATAGTGGGGTTTTGGGCTGCCCAAGACACGCGATTTGATCTCTCCCTGTTGGTGCAGCCATACCTCTCTTTCTCCTCATATCTTGCGGTGCTTGGCGAAGCCCTGCTGGAGTACCACGCTCCTCCACCACCACCACGCCGTCGTGCTGCTGTTGGATGGAGTCTTCCTCAACCTCTCCCTCTCTCCTTGCTGGATCAAGGCATGGGAGACGTCACCGGGCTGTACGTGTGTTGAACGCCGAGGTGCCGTCCGTTCGGCACTAGGATCTCCGGTGATTTGGATCACGACGAGTACGACTCCTTCAACCCCGTTCTCTTGAACGCTTCCGCTTAGCAATCTACAAGGGTATGTAGATGCACTCTCCTTCCACTCGTTGTTGGTTTCTCCATAGATAGATCTTGGTGACACGTAGGAAAATTTTGAATTTCTGCTACGTTCCCCAACAGTGGCATCATGAGCTAGGTCTATTGCGTAGTTACTATGCACGAGTAGAACACAAAAGTAGTTGTGGGCGTTGATTTTGTTCAATATGCTTACCGTTACTAGTCCAATCTTGATTCGGCGGCATTGTGGGATGAAGCGGCCCGGACCAACCTTACACGTACGCTTACGTGAGACCGGTTCCACCGACTAACAATCACTAGTTGCATAAGGTGGCTAGCGGGTGTCTGTCTCTCCCACTTTAGTCGGATCGGATTCGATGAAAAGGGTCCTTATGAAGGGTAAATAGCAATTGGCATATCACGTTGTGGTCTTTGCGTAGGTAAGAAACGTTCTTGCTAGAAACCCATACCAGCCACGTAAAACATGCAAACAACAATTAGAGGACGTCTAACTTGTTTTTGCAGGGTATGCTATGTGATGTGATATGGCCAAAGGATGTGATGAATGATATATGTGATGTATGAGATGATCATGTTCTTGTAATAGGAATCACGACTTGCATGTCGATGAGTATGACAATCGGCAGGAGCCATAGGAGTTGTCTTAATTTATTTATGACATGCGTGTCAACATAAACGTCATGTAATTACTTTACTTTATTGCTAACCGTTAGCTGTAGTAGTAGAAGTAATAGTTGGCGAGACAACTTCATGAAGACACGATGATGGAGATCATGATGATGGATATCATGGTGTCATGCCGGTGACGATGATGATCATGGAGCCCCGAAGATGGAGATCAAAATGAGCAATATGATATTGGCCATATCATGTCACTATTTGATTGCATGTGATGTTTATCATGTTTATACATCTTATTTGCTTAGAACGACGGTAGTAAATAAGATGATCCCTATTTAAAATTTCAAGAAAGTGTTCCCCCTAACTGTGCACCGTTGCGAAAGTTCGTCGTTTCGAAGCACCACGTGATGATCGGGTGTGATAGATTCTTACGTTCGAATACAACGGGTGTTGACGAGCCTAGCATGTACAGACATGGCCTCGGAACACATGCAAAACACTTAGGTTGACTTGACGAGCCTAGCATGTACAGACATGGCCTCGGAACACAAGAGACCGAAAGGTCGAGCATGAGTCGTATAGAAGATACGATCAACATGAAGATGTTCACCGATGTTGACTAGTCCGTCTCACGTGATGATCGGACACGGCCTAGTTGACTCGGATCATGTAATCACTTAAATGACTAGAGGGATGTCTATCTGAGTGGGAGTTCATAAGATGAACTTAATTATCCTGAACATAGTCAAAAGGTCTTCGCAAATTATGTCGTAGCTCGCGCTTCAGTTCTACTGTTTAGATATGTTCCTAGAGAAAATTTAGTTGAAAGTTGATAGTAGCAATTATGCGGACTAGGTCCGTAAACTGAGGATTGTCCTCATTGCTTCATAGAAGGCTTATGTCCTTAATGCACCACTCAGTGTGCTGAACCTCGAACGTTGTCTGTGGATGTTGTGAACATCTGACATACACATTTTGATAACTACGTGATAGTTCAGTTAAACGGTTTAGAATTGAGGCACCGAAGACGTTTTGAAACGTCGCGAAACATATGAGATGTTTCGAGGGCTGAAATTGGTATTTCAGGCTCGTGCCCACGTCAAGAGGTATAAGACCTCTGACGATTTTCTTAACCTGCAAACTAAGGGAGAAAAGCTCAATTGTTGAGCTTGTGCTCAGATTGTCTGAGTACAACAATCATTTGAATCGAGTGGGAGTTGATCTTCCAGATGAGATAGTGATGTTTCTCCGAAGTCATTACCACCAAGCTGCTAGAGCTTCGTGATGAACTATAATATATCAGGGACATATATGATGATCCTTGAGATATTCACGATGTTTGACACCACAAAAGTAGAAATCAAGAAGGAGCATCAATTGTTGATGGTTGGTGAAACCACTAGTTTCAAGAAGGGCAAGGGCAAGAAGGGATACTTCATGAAACGGCAATTCAGCTGCTGCTCTAGTGAAGAAACCCAAGGTTGAACCCAAACCCGAGACTAAGTGCTTCTGTAATAAGGGGAACAGCCACTGGAGCAGAATTACCCTAGATACTTGGTAGATGAGAAGGCTGGCAAGGTCGATAGAAGTATATTGGATATACATTGTGTTGATGTGTACTTTACTAGTACTCCTAGTAGCACCAGGGTATTAGATACCGGTTCGGTTGCTAAGTGTTAGTAACTCGAAATAAAAGCTACGGAATAAACGGAGACTAGCTAAAGGTGAGCTGACGATATGTGTTGGAAGTGTTTCCAATGTTGATATGATCAAGCATCGCACGCTCCCTCTACCATCGAGATTGGTGTTAAACCTAAATAATTGTTATTTGGTGTTTGCGTTGAGCATAGACGTGATTGGATTATGTCTATCGCAATACGGTTATTCATTTAAGGAGAATAATGGTTACTCTGTTTATTTGAATAATACCTTCAATGGTCTTGCACCTAAAATGAATGGTTTATTGAATCTCGATCGTAGTGATACACATGTTCATGCCAAAAGATATAAGATAGTAATGATAGTACCACCTACTTGTGGCACTGCCACTTAAGTCATATCGGTATAAAACGCATGAAGAAGCTCCATGTTGATGGATCTTTGGACTCACTCATTTTTGAAAAGTTTGAGACATGCGAACCATGTCTATTGGTGTATATGCATAAAGAAACTCCATGCAAATGGACCATTTGGACTCACTTGATTTTGAATCACTTGAGACATGCAAATCATACCACATGGGCAAGATGACTGAAAGCCTCGGTTTCAGTAAAATGGAACCAGAAAGCAACTTGCTGGAAGTAATACATTTTGATGTGTGCAGTCCAATGAGTGCTGAGGCGTGTAGTGGATATCGTTATGTTCTTACTTCACAGATGATTTGAGTAGATGTTGAGTATATTTACTTGATGAATCACGAGTCTGAATTATTGAAAGGTTCAAGTAATTTCAGGGTGAAGTTGAAAGATCGTCGTGACAAGAGGATAAAATATTTATGATATGATCATAGAGATGAATATCTGAATTACGAGTTTGGCACAGAATTAAGACATTGTGGAAATTGTTTCACAACTAATACAGCCTGGAACACCATAGTGTGATGGTGTGTCCGAACATCATAACTGCACCCTATTGGATATGATGCATACCATGATGTCTCTTATCGAATTACCACGATAGTTTATGGGTTAGGCATTAGAGACAACCACATTCACTTTAAATAGGGCACCACGTAATTCCGATGAGATGACACCATATGAACTATGGTTTAGAGAAACCTAAGTTGTCATTTCTTAAAAGTTTGGAGCTGCGACGCTTATGTGAAAAGTTTCAGGCTGATAAGCTCAAACCCAAAGCGGATAAATGCATCTTCATAGGACACCCAAAACAGTTGGGTATACCTCCTGTCTTAGATCCGAAAGCAATAAGGGATTGTTTCTAGAATCGGGTCCTTTCTCGAGGAAAAGTTTCTCTCGAAAGAATTGAGTGGGAGGATGGTGGAGACTTGATGAGGTTATTGAACCGTCACTTCAACTAGTGTATAGCAGGGCACAAAGAGTTGTTCCTGTGGCACCTACACCAATTGAAGTGGAAGCTTATGATATTGATCATGAGACTTCGGATCAAGTCACTCCCAAACCTCGTGGGATGACAAGGATGCGTACTACTTCAGAGTGGTACGTAATCCTGTCTTGGAAGTCATGTTGCTAGACAACAATGAACCTACGAGCTATGGAGAAGCGATGGTGGGCCTGGATTCCAAAATGGCTCGAGGCCATATAATCCGAGAGAGGATCCATATATGAAAACAAAGTGTAGACTTTGGAAGAACTACTTGATGGTCGTAAGGCTGTTAGGTACATATGGATTTTAAAAGGAAGACGGACAATGATGGCAAGTATCACCATTAAGAAAGCTCGACTTGTCGTTAAGATGTTTTCCGACAAGTTCAAGGAGTTGACTGCGATGAGACTTTCTCACTTGTAGCGATGCTAAGAGTCTGTTGGAATTATATTAGCAACTACTGCATTATTTATGAAATCTTGCAGATAGGATGTCAAAACATTGTTTCCTCGACGTTTTTTTTTAGGAAAGGTTGTATGTGATACAATCGGAACGTTTTGTCAATCCTGAAAGATGCTAACAAGTGTGCAAAGCTCCAGCTATCCTTCTAAGGACTGGAGTAAGCATCTCGGAGTTGGAATGTATGCTTTGATGAGATGATCAATGATTTTGGTGTATACAAAGTTTATGAGAAACTTGTATTTCCAAAGAAGTGAGTGGGAGCACTATAGAATTTCTGATGAGTATATGTTGTTGACATATTGTTGATCAGAAATGACGTAGAATTTCTGGAAAGCATATAGGGTTATTTGGAAAGTGTTTTTCAATGGAAAGCCTGGATTAAGCTACTTGAACATTGAGCATCAAGATCTATAAGGATAGATCAAAACGCTTAATGGTACTTTCAAATGAGCACATACCTTGACATGATCTTGAAGGTATTCAAGATGGATCAGTCAAAGAAGGAGTTCTTGCCTGAGTTGTAAGGTATGAAGTTAAGACTTAAAGCTCGACCACGGCAGAATAGAGAGAAAGGACGAAGGTCGTCCCCTATGCTTAAGACGTAGGCTCTACAGTATGCTATGCTGTGTACCGCACCTGAAGTGTGACTTGCCATGAGTCAGTCAAGGGGTACAAGAGTGATCCAAGAATGGATCACAGGACAGCGGTCAAAGTTATCCTTAGTAACTAGTGGACTAAGGAATTTTCTCGATTATGGAGGTGGTAAAAGAGTTCGTCGTAAAGGGTTACGCCGATGCAAACTTTGACACTAATCCAGATTATTCTGAGTAGTAAACTGGATTCGTATAGTAGAACAGTTATTTGGAATAGCTCCAAATGTAGCATAGTAGTTGCATCTACAAGATGACATAGAAATTTGCGAAGTACATACGGATCTGAAAGATTCAGACCCGTTGACTATAACATCTCTCACAAGCATAACATGATCAAACCCAGAACTCATCGAGTGTTAATCACATGGTAATGTGAACTAGATTATCGACTCTAGTAAACTCTTTGGGTGTTAGTCACATGGGGATGTGACCTTGAGTGTTAGTCACATAGCGATGTGAACTGGATTATTGACTCTAGTGCAAGTGGGAGACTGTTGGAAATATGCCCTAGAAGCAATAATAAATTGGTTATTATTATATTTCCTTGTTCATGATAATCGTTTATTATCCATGCTAGAATTGTATTGATAGGAAACTCAGATACATGTGTGGATACATAGACAACACCATGTCCCTAGTAAGCCTCTAGTTGACTAGCTCGTTGATCAATAGATGGTTACGGTTTCCTGACCATGGACATTGGATGTCATTGATAACGGGATCACATCATTAGAAGAATGATGTGATGGACAAGACCCAATCCTAAGCCTAGCACAAGATCATGTAGTTCGTATGCTAAAGCTTTTCTAATGTCAAGTATCATTTTTTTAGACCATGAGATTGTGCAACTCCCGGATACCGTAGGAATACTTTGGGTGTGCCAAACGTCACAATGTAACTGGGTGACTATAAAGGTGCACTACGGGTATCTCCGAAAGTGTTTGTTTGGTAGGCACGAATCGAGACTGGGATTTGTCACTCCGTGTGACGGAGAGGTATCTCTGGGCCCACTCGGTAGGACATCATCATAATGTGCACAATGTGATCAAGGAGTTGATCATGGGATGATGTGTTACGGAACGAGTAAAGAGACTTGCCGGTAACGAGATTGAACAAGGTATCGGGATACCGACGATCGAATCTCAGGCAAGTATCGTACCGATAGACAAAGGGAATTGTATACGGGATTGATTAAGTCCTTGACATCGTGGTTCATCCGATGAGATCATCGTGGAGCATGTGGGAGCCAACATGGGTATCCAGATCCCGCTGTTGGTTATTGACCGGAGAACGTCTCGGTCATGTCTGCATGGTTCCCGAACCCGTAGGGTCTACACACTTAAGGTTCGATGACGCTAGGGTTATAAAGGAAGTTTGTATGTGGTTACCGAATGTTGTTCGGAGTCCCGGATGAGATCACGGACGTCACGAGGAGTTCCAGAATGGTACGGAGGTAAAGATTTATATATGGGAAGTCCTGTTTTGGTCACCGGAAAAGTTTTGGGTTTTATCGGTAACGTACCGGGACCACCGGGAGGGTCCCGGGGGTTCACCAAGTGGGGACACAAGCCCCGGAGGGCTGCATGGGCCAAGTGTGGGAGGGGACCAGCCCCAGGTGGGCTGGTGCGCCCCCCACCAAGGCCCAAGGCGCAAGGGAGTGGGAAGGGGGGCAAACCCTAGGGCAGATGGGCCCTAAGGCCCACCCTGGTGCGCCTCCCTCTCTCTCCCCCTCTTGGCCGCCCCCCTTTTCCCATCTAGGGCTGCCGCCCCCCCTAGGGGTGGGAACCCTAGAGGGGGCGCACCCTCCTCCCCTCCTCCTATAAATAGTGGGGTTTTGGGCTGCCCAAGACACGCGATTTGATCTCTCCCTGTTGGTGCAGCCATACCTCTCTTTCTCCTCATATCTTGCGGTGCTTGGCGAAGCCCTGCTGGAGTACCACGCTCCTCCACCACCACCACGCCATCGTGTTGCTGCTGGATGGAGTCTTCGTCAACCTCTCCCTCTCTCCTTGCTGGATCAAGGCATGGGAGACGTCACCGGGCTGTACGTGTGTTGAACGCGGAGGTGCCGTCCATACGGCACTAGGATCTCCGGTGATTTGGATCACGACGAGTACGACTCCTTCAACCCCGTTCTCTTGAACGCTTCCGCTTAGCGATCTACAAGGGTATGTAGATGCACTCTCTTTCCACTCGTTGCTGGTTTCTCCATAGATAGATCTTGGTGACACGTAGGAAAATTTTGAATTTCTGCTATGTTCCCCAACACCAGGGTCCTTGGCGTCTGGGTCTAGACACTGGAAACCCTAGTGTCTGGCCCTAGAATCCGAGAAGGACTCTGTAACGCCCTCGATGCGGCTATATCTCCCACGTGTCGTAGCACGACTTAGAGGCATAACCGCATTGAAAGCAATGTCGCAAGTGAGGTAATCTTCACACAACCCATGTAATACATAAAGGGAAAGAGATACATAGTTGGCTTACAATCGCCACTTCACACAATTACATGAATAAAGCATTACATCAACCAGATACAATTAAGGTCCGACTATGGAACCAAAATAAAAGAAGACTACCCCAAATGCTACACAGATCCCCGATCGTCCCAACTGGGCTACACTACTGATCAACTGGAAACGGAACAACATAGCGAACACAATCTTCATCGAGCTCCTCCTTGAGCTCGGTTGCTTCACCTGCACGGTTTCATCGACACCTGCAATCTGATTTTGGAAGTATCTATGAGTCACGGGGACTCAGCAATCTCACACCCTCACGATCAAGACTATTTAAGCTTATGGGTAAGGTAAAAGGTATGAGGTGGAGCTGCAGCAAGCGACTAGCATATATGGTGGCTAACATACGCAAATGAGAGCAAGAAGAGAAGGCAAAAGCATGGTCAAACAACTATGATCAAGAAGTGATCCTAGAACAACCTACGTCAAGCATTACTCCAACACCGTGTTCACTTCCCGGACCCCATCGGAAAGAGACCATCACGGTTACACACGTGGTTGATGTATTTTAATTAAGATCAACTTCAGGTTTTCTACAACCGGACATTAACAAATTCCCATCTGCCCATAACCGCGGGCACGGCTTTCGAAAGTTCAAAACCCTGCAGGGGTGTCCCAACTTAGCCCATCACAAGCTCTCACGGTCAACGAAGGATATTCCTTCTCCCAAGACAATCTGATCCGACTCGGCATCCCGGTTACAAGACATCCTCGACAATGGTAAAACAAGTCCAGCAAGACCACCCGCTGTGCCGACAAATCTCGATAGGAGCTGCACATATCTCGTTCTTGGGGCACACCCGATAAGCTAAGCATACGGGAGCCAACGTAACCCAAGTTGCCAAGGGACGGCCCCGCACGGTGCTCTGGATTGGACCAACACTTAGACAAGCACTGGCCCGGGGTTTAAAAATAAAGATGACCCTCGGGATACGCGACTCCCAAGGGAAAAAGGCTAGGTGGCGAATGGTAAAACTAAGGTTGGGCCTTGCTGGAGGAGTTTTATTCAAAGCGAACTGTCAAGGGGTTCCCACTATAACCCAACCGCGTAAGGAACGCAAAATCCGGGAACATAACACCGATATAATGGAAACTAGGACGGCAAGAGTGGAATAAAACACCAGGCATAAGGCCGAGCCTTCCACCCTTTACCAAGTATATAGATGCATTAATTAAATAAGAGATATCGTGATATCCCAACAAAATATCCATGTTCCAAACATGGAACAAGCTCCAATCTTCACCTGCAACTAACAACGCTATAAGAGGGGCTGAGCAAAGCGGTAACATAGCCAAACAACGGTTTATTAGGACAAGGTGGGTTAGAGGCTTGGCTTAACAATATGGGAGGCATGATAAGCAAGTGGTAGGTATCGTAGCATAGGCATAGCAAAAGAGCGAGCAACTAGCAAGCAAAGATAGAAGTGATTTCGAGGGTATGGTCATCTTGCCTGAAATCCCGCAAGGAAGAAAACCGAGTTTATGAAGAAGACAAAGCGGACGTAGTCGAACAAATCCTCACAACTCCGGAACGAAACCGAAGCTAACGCGAGAAGCAACCCGGAAAGAAGCACACAGCATAGTAAACAACCAACACATAAACATGGCATGATGCACAACCAAGTATGATGCATGTCCGGTTTAATGAAGCATGGCATGGTCAAGTGCACAAACAATACTACAAATTAAGTGGAGCTCAATATGCAACGAGTTGCATATTGACAAATCACCACATGACTTATTTAGTTCACTGTCGGTTAGGTACTCAACAATATTAAATGTTGATTAACATGGCAAGAGGTGAAGCATAACAAAACTATATCATCTAAATAATTTAAATGGGGCCGGATATAACAAATAACAAATCCGGTAAATCCCCATATGCATTTAGTAATTAATTGCAACAACAATTTAAACATTTTAATTGTTGTAATCATGATGCAGATGACATGAACAAGTTTATGCAATTTTTATTAAAAGTTGACAAGAGCATTATGAAGCATTTGTCACCGTGGTGAAAAGAAAAGGGGTGCCACGGCAACGTTCCGGTTCCGGTACTCGATTGAGATGTCGGGGCAAAAAAAAGGAAGTGTGACGAGAGCGTGTCATGCAAGATGATGGGGCACTCCTGGATACCGGGTGTCCCATGAGTCGACGATGGTGACAAGGCAACAGAGGGGCAACGTGCAAGAAACAAACGGGCACGGTGCAAACATGGAGTTCATCTCATACATCACATGCATTCGTTCACGGGCGGTCGTCTCGATGGTTATACCTTTCGAAGCGTGCATTATCGGAATGAATCAAGTTCGTAGAGGGAAATAGGCGTTCTCGCGACGGCGGTAGTGGAAGTAGTCATTCTCGCTTCGTAGATGTTCACACTTCGTAGGTGTTCGGGGTCAAAACAAGGAACTTGACGTCCACGGGTCTCCGAGGGTCGACGGTACATGTTCTGTAGACATTCAGGCGGCGGTAGTGGTACACGGTTCATAGACGTTCATAGTCATGGCGAAGAACTTGACGAAACCCAAGGTAACGGTAGTTGTACATGGTCCACGAGTCGTCGATCGTTCGGGGTCCGACTTGCGGGTCTTGCCAAGATGAAGGGGTACTTGGCGTTTTTCGTAAAGGTACTCTCGAGCTTTGCGACGGTAATCGTTCCCGTTCGTTTCGGAGAGGTGCTTGCTGACTCCGAGCCCTTCGCAGTCGACGGTAGATGAACTTGACGCTTGCGATGCACATGTCTTCATCGACGGTAGTGGTACACTAGTCGAAGAGGGACTTGGCAAAAAAAAATCCCGGTCTCAGGTTCTGTAGTTGTTCAAAGGGCCCAACACAGGGTCTTGGCGGAAACGACGGGAGGCGGGCAAAGAACAATGGCGCGATGTTCAGGTGTCGCGGTGGTCTTGGCGTCCAGCGACAGAAGTACAGGAAGGCAAACGCATGGCCGATGGTGAGGTTGCAGCAGGCCTTGGGCGTGAACTCCGGCGACGGGACGACGAGGAACGACGATATCCCGAACGGAGGAGGTCGGGGATGACGAGCTCGAAGCGGCGCTGGAGCATGGCGACACGGCGGCCGGACGAAGCAGGGAGGCGCGATGAAGGTCGCCGGCGCAGAGAAGTCACAGGCAAGGTGCGGGCGTGGTCGTGGCGTGGGGGAGGGGTAGCAACTCGGCGATGGAGGAAGGCCATGGCAGAGGCTGTCCGGTGAGGTAGGCATGGCTCCGGCAGAGCTGCTCGCTGGTGGCGGCCAGATGCAGAGGTGGGGCGATCCAGCGATGGAGAGGGAGGCGCGAGGAAGGAGGGACCGGCTGGCGGGCGGTGGCGCTGGCCCGCGGCGGCTGGGAGGCGACGAACGCGCAGGGGACGGCGGAGGATGAAGCGGCAACGGGGCGGCAGCGACGGGACGCGAGGTGCAGAGGCGAGGCCATGGCAGGAGCGGGCGGGTCGTGGTGGCGGCGCTGAGGAAACGAACAGGAGGAGGAGGGAACGAGAGAAGGGGATCGAGGAGATGGGTCTCCTGGCGGCGGAGGGAGAGGGAAATTGGGAGAGATCGGGACAGGGGGTGCTAGGGTTAGGAGGAGAGTGGGTTGCGGCTGGGCCTAGGTGGGCCAGCGCAGTGGAGAGGTAAAAGGCCAGGGCCTTGGGCCTTGCTGGAGATTCTAAGAGGTCAGTCAGGCAGGCTGCCTCTCACTCTCTCTCTACATTTCTTACTCTTCTCCATATCTATTATTATTTACTTAAAACAAGAGGCAAAGAAGCCATCACGTTCGTCCACATAGATTAAATTATAATGACCGTAAGATTTAGATATTAACGGTCGAGATTTAAAAGATGTAATGTAACATAGGAATAAAATCATATACAAATAGTTTGACATGTCACGTGTAGTTCAATGTGTATATGGTGCAAATTCTTTCTATTGAAAGGGAGGCCGAGGTGTTCAAGAAAAAAAGAAAAAGAAGTCCGAGACAACTAGCTAAGAAAAGCGTCTACTATATAGTAAAAATGGGTTCAAATAGAAAAAAAATCAAAAGAAGTGTCCGGCCGTACGTAACTCCCACCCAATAGATAAGCATCCTGACATAATACGGCCTCCTATAATGTGAAAAAAAAGGCTCCAGACTTCTACTTGGGTATAGTGGGGGCAAGGAGATTAGCAAAATACTTTAAATATAATAAATTATGCCTTTTCTCAAAGAAAATTAAAATAAAGCATGGACCGGCAAATGGACCCGAAATATGTGAACTTTTAAGTCCCAGTAATTTATTTCTATTCTCGCAAAAATAGTAATAAATCATGGTACGCGTTCTAATTATGATGATTGAAATTATAAAAATTACCAGAAAGTAATATGCATGCAAATGTTTCAGTTTTAGTTAAGTAGTTGTCATGAAAAAAAAATCATGAAAAGGACCACGTCAAAGCATCTACAATGAACAATTATGAAAAAAATGCCCTATTCTTTTCGAAATAAAAGACGCGTAAGTAAACATATGTTGTCAGTGTTTAAAACTTTGACCTCTAATATATGCAAAAGTATCTGGGCTAGACAGGTAAGAATAATAATGTCATATCGCCAGCAAAATACCTTTTCTACCGTATGCAATTTTACGTGTCATTTGAAAGCAATGAATATAGACTGAGAAGAATATGTGTTGCTGAATTTTATAAAATTAGATGTTTATATACTGATAATATTTCAATTGTCCAAGGAAAATAGTATATATTTATCAATGATTTACACTCATGTTCGGTACTAAATTTTATGTAACATATTCATATAAAAACAGTGATTGGAAATTGTTGATCCAGCGATCCTATTAAAATCTGGAATAGCTCCATTGATTATAGCATGTACAATATCAAAATCTAATATAACGGTTGATATTAAAAGATGAAACATTACATAAATTATAAAGCATGTACAAATCCCATCATTGACACGTCTATTGGTGTTTGTTTTTTGAAAAGAATACGTCTATGGAGAGTCCACATACGTACATACACATTAGTTAGGAAAACGAACTACATGAACGTCTATCTGAAATAAACGTGTATGGAGGGTCTTTTTCTAGAGAACCAACATGCATACATACACATTAGTGTTTTTTGTGTGTGCAGGAAAGCAAACAAGAGGAACACCGATTGACAATAAACGCACATACGGAGCACACCGTTTGACATGATCCGTGTTGATTTCGATTGGATACAGATAGGTTAGAAAAAATGCTTACAAGCTGAGTGCAACTAGAGCACATACAAAAGTAGATCACACTCGCAAAACAAAAGGAAAATTAGACGTTCGCCAGATACATAGTTGATTGTGGTTGATCAAGATTTTAAGTTGTTTAAAATAATAATGGAATGTGCTAACGGGGAACCGTGCTACCACGCGACTCACACGGCATTATCCCACAAGTTTGGCATGTTAGCAGCATGTAACACGATATCAGGACAAGTGCGACCTGTCACACAGATCAAACGGGGCAGCTCCCGTCGCGCTGGAAGACACGAGAAGACACGTCCGTGCATCTATCTATCTAGCTATCTACTCCCTCCGTCCGGAAATACTTGTCGAAAAAATGCATAAAAATGGATGTATCTAGAACTAAAATACGTCTAGATACATCCATTCCTCCGACGAGTATTTTCGGACGGAGGGAGTATTTTCTATATATTATATACTTTATTTAAACGATACAAAAGGAATGGTGGAGATTGACCAGTCTAAGTTTATGATATTTGAATGGCTAGAATCTATCTGGACAAAATCTACATATATTAGATGCTACAGTTTTTTTTGGGAAAGTATGATCAAACTGAACGACCGGCTATTTAGAAACCAACAAATAACTGGCACAAAAATAAAGAACGTGTACTTTAGGAGAAAAAAAAAGATGTACATCCTATCAACAGCCAATCGGAACGATTAAAAAAACAGCAAATCGGATACTCCTAAAAAAATCCAAATAGAAAGAAGCTAATAGGAGTCCTCCCACAAAAAAGGCATGCAATCAGAATCCACGTGAAAATATCCATATGGAACGTTTTTTTTTTCCTATCTCATCGGAACTAACCAACCGACTGTAGCTAATGATTTGGGCAGACCCTACGGCATATAACTACGATTTGAGGCAGATAGAAAATGAAAATGAATTAGCCACATGTAGTGTTGGGCCACATGATACGAACGGTATATATGGGGTGGCCACATGATACGGGCATTTCACTGTTAAGGATTGTAACAATATCAAACGAAGCACACATATTTAAGAGCATTCCAAATAGTTAGATGGGTCAAGTAAAACTAATACCTTTTTATTCACCATAGATTATTCAAATTACAATAGCATTTAAAATTTCATATACAAAACATGTATCTATTAAAAAAATCAAATTGATGTATCAAAATAGTGTCAAAACCTAGAACAACGGATGTGACAATATAGAAAAAATAGTGATGGTGACATGTACAAGTTTTGGACTCAGTTAACCCCACAGCCTTTGAATAAAACGACCTAAAATTGTTGTACAGTGTACACTATGAAGAAATGAATCCTAAAAATTAACAATGACCCAGGTTCTTCTAGCTTGCTTCACGACTGATGGAAAATCTGGAACTGGTATTATCAAAATATAAATCCAACTCACAACCTGATGACCCGCAACTATTCAATCACATATATTAACTACCTAAACCATTAGCTATATAGGGATTTAGATTTAATAATATGAAATTTGATAGTATGATCCAGTGTTCGGTAGTAAGCATAACAAACTGATCAAAAAGCACACATGTTAGAAAACAATCGAAAAGTGCGGCCATCAAACACGACTCAATACACCGCTGACATTACCATCGATTGGCTGCTAAACATGAGTGAGACGTACATGTCAATCTCTTGGATGAAAGTTGATTATATTTATATGCAAATATATGCATTTGTACCATTTCGGGCATGCAATTTTCATGAAACACTATGTAATTAGTAGTCTGATTCATATATTGAAAAATATATAAATATAATTTATACAAAAACAATAAAAGACGTGATCAAAATGAATAAGCTATGAAGGAAGTGAATGAGAGAAAATCCTTAAGCACAAAATACTAAACCTACAATGATAACCAATCTTATTAGGATGAGCATGCATGGATACATATGTTGGTAGACAAGATATTACAAAACAATAAAGACATGATCAATATGAGTAAGCTATGAAGTGAATGAGAGAAAATCCTTAAGCACAAATACCACTATACATTGTTAAGTGTGCTCATATTAGCAAAAAAAGTGTGTTCATAGTAAGACGAGTCTGTGTAGATGCATACATAGGTAGGAAAGCTATTGCATTAACCAAGGAAACCAAGGCAAATAAGAATGCAACCAATGACCGACTTGGGTGGAACAAGAGAACATTTGTTATACATAGAAGCCATTCATGTTTAGATCTAATTCTTGGAGGGGAATTTCTCCAAAGAAATATTGGTGTAAAGAACATGGGATGGGGAAAAGATTGAAGAGGAGAAATATGAAGATTGGTATAGAAGTCTGTATATCGTTTTGCATCTGTCTTCTGATCTCACATACCATGTTTGCTCGGGACTTGCCATTTGATTATAGTCAATTAACATGATATATAATTTGTGGCAAATTAAATTAGATAATTATGTGAGAAAGAGGCCATAAAGTTGGCAGTAAAAATAATCCCAAATATAACAATATGTATAGTCAATCTAGCCGCGCAAATGCGCGGGTCACTCCGCTAGTTAAAACAAAACAGAGAAAGAGGAAGAAAAAGAAAGAGAAGGTAGGGGTGGAATCTGGGCATGGGGACAATTTTCCCGGACTCTTAAAAATATGCATGGTCCGAGAAAATTAGAAGTGGCAAGATCGGAAGATATGAATTCAAACTAATTTGAGTTTAATCAAATGGTTTGAACTAGGGCTAGGGTTTTGAAGGGCACATAAATGTTGAGAATTTAGGTGGAGCTCCGGAAAGTGACGAAAGAAATTACAGGACAAGTTTGGGGACCAAACTTGAAGCGGAAAAGGGCATGTGATAAATTGCAAGTGTGATATAGGTGATTCCGAAAATGGAATATTTAATATAGCTCCCTAATAACGGGAGGTTATGTTATAAAGAGAATCACCATGTGAATTCCCTCGATTTAAATGGACAGAAGATCCATGCAATTTATTTAGTTGATTTAAGAAAAGAAATGACATGATGGCATGATGACAAGATGCAATGCACATGATGCAATGATGAATGCAAAGAACCAAACAAATCACACGACGAAAACCCGGAAACCCTGGAAGGCATCTGAAACTCCGGCCTTGGGGCGTCACAGACTCTTGCCTTTCGGGTGAAACCGACTTTGTGGAGGCTTTTACTCAAAGTTTCGACCCCAAGGCTCAACATATAAATAGAGGGGAAGGGCTAGCACCCAAGACACATCAAGAAACACCAAGCCGTGTACCGGCAACCCCGTCCCCTCTAGTTTATCCTTCGTCATAGTTTTCGTAGTGCTTAGGCGAAGCCCTGCGGAGATTGTTCTTGACCAACACCGTCACCACGCCGTCGTGCTGCCGGAACTCATCTACTACTTCGCCCCTCTTGCTGGATCAAGAAGGCGAGAACGTCATCAAGCTGAACGTGTGCTGAACGCGGAGGTGCCATACATTCGGTACTTGATCGGGACGGATCGTGAAGGTGTACGACTACATCAACCGCGTTGATAAACGCTTCCGCTTTCGGTCTACGAGGGTACGCAGACACACTCTCCCTTCTCGTTGCTATGCATCTCCTAGATAGATCTTGCGTGGTCATAGGATTTTTTTTTTAAATACTGCGTTCCCAACAGCAAGATCGAACCCATCACAAAGCATTTCTTCCCATTGCAAGAAAAATCAATCTAGTTGGCCAAACCAAACCAAAGTTACGGAGAAGAAATATGAGGCTATAATAATCATGCATGTAAGAGATCAAAGAAGACTCAAATAATATTAATAGATAGAACTGATCATAAACTCGCAATTCATCGGATCCCAACAAACACATCGCAAAAAGTCATTACATCAAATAGATCTCCAAGAACATCGAGGAGTACATTGTATTAAGAATCAAAAAGAGAGAAGAGGCCATCTAGCTACTACCTACTGACCCGTAGGTCTGTGGTAAACTACTCACGCATCATCGGAGAATTTGAGGATGATGAACGCCTCCGTGATTGTGTTCCACTCCGACAAGGTGCCGGAAAAGGTCTCTAGATTTGGTCTCGTGGTTCTAGAACTTGCGACGGTTGAAATTGTGTTTCGTCGACTCCCATAGGGTTTCTTGAATTTGTGGGTATTTATAGAGCTGAGAGGCGCTGGAAAGGACATCTGTGGGCCCTATCACCCATCAAAGCGCGCCTGGGGCCTCTGGAATAAAGTTTATTCCTTTTTTCACCATTCTTTCATAATCCATGGCTAGTCGTATCCATGAGTGCCTTCCATATCAAAACTTTCCAAGGAATTTATTATTTGACAATATAAAGTAAATTTCTTTTTCATTTTTTTCACATACCAAGGAAGTTCCCAGGTGCCCAAGCGCTCATGTTGGTGGTCTGACCCATGTACTCGATCACATTTGAGAAAAAAAGGAAAAAATGGTAAAAAAAATGATGTGAGTTCAAAAACTTTCATAAATTTTTTAAAAATATTGATTTGAAAAAATCATTGAATTTGAAATTTTTTATTTTTTTAAAAGACGATTGAATTTTAAAAATGTTCACTGATTTTGAAAAAAATCTTTGTTTATAAGAAAGATTCGACAATTTTGAAAAAGTACATAAAATTTTAAAAAAGTTTACCAATTTTTAATCAAAAAAGTTCATCAAATTTGAAATAAGTGCATCAAAATTTAAAGTTTTCATCGATGTTGGAGAAAAATAACAGGAATTTGAAACAAAGTTGATTTTGAAAAAGTTTACGAATTTGAAAAAAGTTCACGCATTGAAGAGGAGAAAAGAAAATAGAAAGGAACAAGAAAATAGAAAATAGAAAGGAACAAGAAAATAGAAAATTACAAGAAATGAAAAAATAGCAAAGGAAAAAAAGTTGACCTCTTTTGACCTCTTGATTCACAGCGAAATGAAGAAATGATAAAAGGAAAAGAGAAGTTAGAAATCACCAGCGTGAAGATGGAAATTTGTTACTACCGTTCTGTGTTACTTGATAGGTCTCGAGTTCGATCCCCATCGGCCGCACCTTTTTTGAAGCTTAGCAAGAAGCAAAACAAATGTCAATGGGCTGGCCCAGTTCGGACGGAGGGTGTGCCCCGGATGGTGAAAATGCTTTAAACTGGCGCCTGAAGCACTAAATAAGGAATGTGGTTGGTTCTCTATATTAGTTGCAAGGCAGCCCAGTCACGGCCCTGGCCAGACCACGTGCCCTAAATCACTAATTGAGAAGTACTCGTTGCAAAGATCACTCCAACTTTCTCAGGTTGCGACAAGTGACACGCTGACGTGAGAGTTTTCTCTTTTTTCGTAGATCCTTTTATTCAAAACATTTTATCTCTTGAACCGTGCGTCCAAATCTCGAACCGCTTTCACCGTTCGATTCCTCGCGTCGAGATCTTCAAAACTAGATCCCGTGTTGACAGGTTTTGACAAACTTTTTTTCATGAAAAAACCAAACAGGGAGCACGGGTTTTTTTCCCTTTCCGAAAGAGGCACACCCGTGCCTCTCATGAAACCAAACAGGGAGCACACGTTTTCTTCTTTTTTTATCGAAAAACTAAGGAAGATCGGTGAAAAACCAAAACGTCGAAAAAAACCCCCATAAAAACCGTTTAAAAAGCCGAAAACACGTGCAAAAAATAAAAAAAAATCCAGAGGGAGCGCGCAGAGCGGGACACGCCGCGAATGATTGAAAGCGCGCCAAGTGACGTTGATCGTTGCGAGGCTCCCGAAGGAGCGCTCGTTAACTAGTTTTTTTAGGGTAAAAGCCACTTTATTACTCAAATTCCACACGGGGTGGGATACAAAGTTGGTCACGAGGCTGGCCAAGCCACACATGACGACCCAAAGATAGCGAAATAGCAAACTTAGCTAACTTATGAGCTTCTACATTAACTCTACGACTCTCGTTAATAAAATACAGGAAAAGTGTGCAGCTCTCGCCTTGATTTCACTAACAATAGCTCCGTAGGAACCTTGAATTCCTTTTGCGATGTCACCAATGACTTGCTTGCAATCAGACGAAACAATGAAGCGATGAACATTAAGATCTTCAGCGAGGGCAAAAGCCTCGCGACATGCAATGGACTCAAGTGGGGCTGGATGACACACTCCTTCGATGACCAAAACCGAGCTGCCTAGGAACGCTCCCTGGTCATCACGACACACTGTAGCAGCCGCCCCTCCTCTGTTAGTTCGCACAGCAGCGTCGACGTGAATCTTTGCAAAGCTAACCGGTGGGGCACTAGGTCTCGGACATGCTTGAATGGTCCTTGCAATGGTGTTGGTTGAAGGTTTTGCCTCCCGAATTCATTCCAAGTCAGCAATGAAGCGAGTGATAAACGCATGAGTTGCGTGAGGAGTCTGGAAGATCGCCTCGTGTATTTCTTTTCTCCTGGAAGACCAGATCGCCTAGAGTGTGACTGCCAAGAGGACGAACTTATCATGGGTAAGCGAGTCAAGAATATTGAAAAGCCAGCTCTTGGCTCTCGTCTCTGTTGTCGCCGCCATGGTGCAAGCTAGCTCTTCATCTACGAGGGCCCAAGTGCACCTAGATACCGTGCATTCCAGAAGAGAGTGGCACCACGATTCTGGTTGTCCACATAGGCCGCAACTGCTCGATGTTGTCATGTTGTGATGCGCCCTCACATCCTCTGTGGGTAGCGATTGTCTCGACAACCTCCACAAGAACATACACACCTTGGAAGGCACCTCGGGTTTCCACAATGTCTTCCACGAATCCTCTTCCAGGCGATTACTTGAGGACCCTGCCGATCCATTCAGCCAAGCCTCCCTCCGTTGCTTGATTGTGGCTAACATGTTATATGTTGATTTAACCGAGAATTGTCCACTTCTCTCGTGAGCCCAGCTCCAAAAGTCTAGTTGGTTCATGGTGATGAAGCTATATACCTAGGGTAGGGTCATGGATCTGTCCAAGATACCCTCCCCAAGGACATCTCTAAAGGAACCAAAAGCACTTGAAGAAAAATCATCATCCACTCGACCATGAAGCTATGTTCCACTCGACAGTCTCGAAGACACTTGACCGTATGGACAATCACTCGACTACCAGAGATCTAGAGCCACTCCACTCTACAACAGTCGGGAATTAAGTCATAGCTTTAATGGTCATTATGTATCTTTATTGCAGGAGTTACCAGTAACGTCCCCATCTTTATGTACCTTAAACCCTTTGTAACTGAGGGCGGGAGGAGTCTGGCGAACTCTATATAAGTCACCCCCTCCTCAGGGACAGGGGTTCGCACCCTCTGTAACACACACAGATATAATCCAGTCGACCGCCTCCGGGCTCCGAGACGTAGGGCTGTTACTTCCTCTGAGAAGGGCCTGAACTCGTAAAACTCGTGTGTACAACTCCTCCATAGCTAAGATCTTGCCTCTACATCCCTACCCCCCATTCTATTGTCAGACTTAGAACCACGATAGTTGGCGCCCACCATGGGGCCGGTGTCTTAGCGACTTGTTGGAGAAGTTGTGATTTTTCCGATCCCCATCAACATGGTTTCAGGCGGAGGTTTGGCCAAGGGCCACGAGATCCATCTCGGTGCGCTCGTATTCATCGCCGATGACTCCGCTTGGCTCCAGGAAGCACCACTCGACGCCGAGACGCTCCCCGTCCGCGGGGCAACGCACTTTCGCGCGTGCGTCCGTGGCGTCCTCCTACGGCAGCCGTCGACTCAGTATCGGTCGGCTCCCGTGCCGACCTCCCTCCTTGCAACCCACTGGGGCAAACGTTCCGGACGGTCGAGGCTTCAGCGGTGGGTGAGGCATGCGGTGGCTCGCCAATCGGCCACCCCCCAGGTCACGACAATCGAGCCCGACGAAACTCTCTACGGCCTGTTCGACTGGCTCCGTAGAGACTGCATCCGAGTGCGACAGCAGCGACCCCGCGGTGGAAGTTTTGATGGTCAATGGACCACGTAGTCCTCCTGGCTTCACCCGTGAGGACGGAGGCGATGGTGGCTGATCCGTCGCGTGTCCATGAAGAGTACCAACCCGAACCCCTCTTTTCGCAGAGGAGGGAGGAACCTCGCCGCCGGAACATGGATGCACTTCACACTCCCATCGTTGGAGAAACCCCTGAGGCCCGGGCCTTTGAGGAGGCGCGCCTGGACAACTTGGCTGAGCGCACTCGACTGGAGAACCTCCAGCGCGCACTTGACGAGCGTGCTCGACAGCGTGCTCCCGAATCCAGTCGACGTCAACTTTTTCCACCTCCGACTCAGGTATACCGAACTCCAATCTAGAATCTCACAGCTGCGGCCTGAATAGCAGAGTCAATTCAACCTTCCCAGTCAGAAGCTGGTCGAGGTTTGGTGCAGATCCGGGCCTTGCTCCGAGCCGCGGGAGAGCAAAATATAGTAGTATCCGGGCCTTGCAGACACAGTCCAGTCAGCTCACAGCCCAAGATCGCTCCCGAGGCGTGAGGTACGTGGAGACCGACGAGATCAGTACAGAAACCGCGAGCAGTATGATCACAGACTCGATCACGATGATCGTCGTCGAGGGCTCACGCCTCCCCCAAGGAGTGGATCATACATGCCTCGACAGCAGGATGACAGACGCCCTCACAGTGGTGGGCGAAGGATTCCAGTCGACCCCAGGGAACTAGGCTTTGATGCGAGATCTATTCTCGTTCAGGGTCTGGTCGACAGAAACAGAGCTCACAGAGAAGGCCCCGACGGAGATTCTCCAACCAGCAGGAGAGTGCATGTCTCAGGCCCAGAGTGCTTCAGCAGAGCCATCAGGGCCGCAATGATTCCTCCCAACTTCAGGTTGGCGAGTGGAGTCAATAAGTTCACTGGTGAGTCCAAGCCTGACACTTGGCTTGAGGTGTTGGGGAACGTAGTAATTTCAAAAAATTTCCTACGCACACGCAAGATCATGGTGATGCATAGCAATGAGAGGGGAGAGTGTTGTCCACATACCCTCGTAGACCGAAAGCGGAAGCGTTAGCACAACGCAGTTGATGTAGTCGTACGTCTTCACGATCCGACTGATCAAGTACCGAACGTACGGCACCCCCGAGTTCAGCACACGTTCAGCCCGATGACGTCCCTCGAACTCCGATCCAGCCGAGTGTTGAGGGAGAGTTTCGTCAGCACGACGGTGTGGTGATGATGTTGATGTTCTACCAACGCAGGGCTTCGCCTAAGCACCGCTACAGTATTATCGAGGTGGACTATGGTGGAGGGGGGCACCGCACACGGCTAAAAGATCAAACAGATCAATTGTTGTCTCTCTGGGGTGCCCCCTGCCCCTGTATATAAAGGAGCAAAGGGGGGGTGCGGCCGGCCAGGGAGGAGGCGCACCAGGAGGAGTCCTACTCCCACCAGGAGTAGGACTCCCCCCCTTTCCTAGTTGGATTAGGACTTGGGAGGGGGAAAGAGTGGAGGAGAAGAAGGAAGGGGGGGGGGTGCCGCCCCCCTCTCCTTGTCCTATTCGGACTGGAGGGGGGAGGGGCGCGCGGCCCAGCCCTAGCCGCCTCTCCTCTCTTCCACCTAGGCCCACTAAGGCCCATTAAGTCCCCGGGGGGTTCCGGTAACCTCCCGGTACTCCGATAAAATCCCGATTTCACCCTGAACACTTCCGATATCCAAACATAGGCTTCCAATATATCAATCTTCATGTCTCGACCATTTAGAGACTCCTCGTCATGTCCGTGATCACATCCGGGACTCTGAAAAACCTTCGGTGCATCAAAACATATAAACTCATAATATAACGATCATCGAAACGTTTAAGCTACGGACCCTACGGGTTCGAGAACTATGTAGACATGACCGAGACACGTCTCCAATCAATAACCAATAGCGGAACCTGGATGCTCATATTGGCTCCCACATATTCTACGAAGATCTTTTATCAGTCAGACCTCACAACGACATACGTTGTTCCCTTTGTCATCGGTATGTTACTTGCCCGAGATTCGATCGTCGGTATCTCAATACCTAGTTCAATCTCGTTACCAGTAGGTCTCTTTACTCGTCCCATAATACATCATCCCACAACTAACTCATTAGTTGCAATACTTGCAAGGCTTATAGTGATGTGCATTACCGAGTGGGCCCAGAGATACCTCTCCGACAATCGGAGTGACAAATCCTAATCTCGAAATACGCCAACCCAACAAGTACCTTCGGAGACACATGTAGAGCACCTTTATAATCATCCAGTTACGTTGTGACGTTTGGTGGCACACAAAGTGTTCCTTCGGTAAATGGGAGTTGCATAATCTCATAGTCATAGGAACATGTATAAGTCATGAAGAAAGCAATAGCAACAAACTAAATGATCAAGTGCTAAGCTAACGGAATGGGTCAAAGTCAATCACATCATTCTCCTAATGATGTGATCCCGTTAATCAAATGACAACTCATGTCTATGGTTAGGAAACATAACCATCTTTGATCAACGAGCTAGTCAAGTAGAGGCATACTAGTGACACTTTGTTTGTCTATGTATTCACACATGTATTATGTTTCCGGTTAATACAATTCTAGCATGAATAATAAACATTTATCATGATATAAGGAAATAAATAATAACTTTATTATTGCCTCTAGGTCATATTTCCTTCAGTCTCCCACTTGCACTAGAGCCAATAATCTAGTTCACATCGCCATGTGATTTAATACAAATAGTTCACATCACCATGTGATTAACACCCATAGTTCACATCGACATGTGACCAGTACCCAAAGGTTTTACTAGAGTCAATAATCTAGTTCACATCGCTATGTGATTAATACCCAAAGAGTACTAAGGTGTGATCATATTTTGCTTGTGAGAGAAGTTTAGTCAACGGGTCTGCCACATTCAAATCCGTAAGTATTTTGCAAATTTCTATGTCAACAATGCTCTGCACGGAGCTACTCTAGCTAATTGCTCCCACTTTCAATATGTATCCAGATTGAGATTTAGAGTCATCTGGATCAGTGTCAAAATTTGCATCGACGTAACCCTTTATGACGAACCTTTTTGTCACCTACATGATCGAGAAACATATCCTTATTCCACTAAGGATAATTTTGACCAATGTCCAGTGATCTACTCCTAGATCACTATTGTACTCCCTTGCCAAACTTAGGGCAGGGTATACAATAGGTCTGGTACATAGCATGACATACTTTATAGAACCTATGGCTGAGTCATAGGGAATGACTTTCATTCTCTCTCTATCTTCTGCCGTGGTCGGGTTTTGAGTCTTACTCAACTTCACACCTTGTAACACAGGCAAGAACTCCTTCTTTGACTGTTCCATTTTGAACTACTTCAAAATCTTGTCAAGGTATGTACTCATTGAAAAACTTATCAAGCGTCTTGATCTATCTCTATAGATCTTGATGCTCAATATGTAAGCAGCTTCACCGAGGTCTTTCTTTGAAAAACTCCTTTCAAACATTCCTTTATGCTTTGCAGAATAATTCTACATTATCTCCGATCAACAATATGTCATTCACATATACTTATCAGAAATGTTGTAGTGCTCCCACTCACTTTCTTGTAAATACAGGCTTCAACGCAAGTCTGTATAAAACTATATGCTTTGATCAACTTATCAAAGCGTATATTCCAACTCCGAGATGCTTGCACCAGTCCATAGATGGATCGCTGGAGCTTGCATATTTCGTTAGTACCTTTAGGATTGACAAAACCTTCTGGTTGCATCATATACAACTCTTCTTTAATAAAACCATTAAGGAATGCAGTTTTGTTTATCCATTTGCCAGATTTCATAAAATGCGGCAATTGCTAACATGATTCGGACAGACTTAAGCATAGATACGAGTGAGAAACTCTCATCATAGTCAACACCTTGAACTTGTCGAAAACCTTTTTGCGACAATTCTAGCTTTGTAGATAGTAACACTACTATCAGCGCCCATCTTCCTCTTGAAGATCCATTTAATCTCAATGGCTCACCGATCAATGGGCAAGTCAATCAAAGTCCATACTTTGTTCTCATAAATGGATCTCATCTCAGATTTCATGGCCTCAAGCCATTTCGCGGAATCTGGGCTCATCATCGCTTCCTCATAGTTCGTAGGTTTGTCATGGTCAAGTAACATGACCTCCAGAACAGGATTACCGTACCACTCTGGTGCGGATCTCACTCTGGTTTACCTACGAGGTTCGGTAGTAACTTGATCTGAAGTTACATGATCATCATCATTAGCTTCCTCACTAATTGGTGTAGTAGTCACAGGAACAGATTTCTGTGATGAACTACTTTCCAATAAGGGAGCAGGTACAGTTACCTCATCAAGTTCTACTTTCCTCCCACTCACTTCTTTCGAGAGAAACTCCTTCTCTAGAAAGGATCCATTCTCAACAATGAATATCTTGCCTTCGGATCTGTGATAGAAGGTGTACCCAACATTTTCTTTTGGGTATCCTATGAAGATGCACTTCTCCGATTTGGGTTTGAGCTTATCAAGTTGAAACTTTTTCACATAAGCATTGCAACCTCAAACTTTAAGAAACGACAGCTTAGGTTTCTTGCCAAACCATAGTTCATTCGTGTCGTCTCAACGAATTTAGATGGTGCCCTATTTAACGTGAATGTAGCTGCCTCTAATGCATAACCCCAAAACAATAGTGGTAAATTGGTAAGAGACATCATAGATCGCACCATATCTAATAAAGTACGGTTACGACATTCGGACACACCATTACACTGTGGTGTTCCAGGTGGCGTGAGTAGTGAAACTATTTCACATTGTTTTAACTGAAGCCCAAACTCGTAACTCAAATATTTTACTTCTGCGATCATATCGTAGAAACTTTTATTTTTGTTACGACGATTCTCCACTTCACTATGAAATTCTTTGAACTTTTCAAATGTTTCAGACTTGTGTTTCATCAAGTAGATATACTCATATATGCTCAAATCATCTGTGAAGATCAGAAAATAATGATACCTGCCGCGAGCCTCAATATTCATCGGACCACATACATCAGTATGTATGATTTCCAACAAATCTGTTGCTCGCTCCATTGTTCCGGAGAACGGAGTCTTAGTCATCTTGCCCATGAGGCATGGTTCGCAAGCCTCAACTGATTCATAATCAAGTGATTCCAAAAGCCCATCAGCATGCATTTTCTTCATGCGCTTTACACCAATATGACCTAAACGGCAGTGCCACAAATAAGTTGCACTATCATTATTAACTTTGCATCTTTTGGCTTCAATATTTTGAAAATGTGTATCACCACGATCGAGATCCAATAAACCATTTTTATTGGGTGTATGACCATAGAAGGTTTTATTCATGTAAACAGAACAACAATTGTTCTCTAACTTGCATGGATAAGTGTATTGCAATAAACATGATCCAATCATATTCATGCTCAACGCAAATACTAAATAACATTTATTTTAGGTTTAACACTAATCCCGAAAGTATAGGGAGTGTGCGATGATGATCATATCATTGGAACCATTTCCAATACACATCGTCACTTCACCCTTAACTAGTCTCTGTTCATTCTGCAACTCCCGTTTCGAGTTACTATTCTTAGCAACTGAACTAGTATCAAATACTGAGGGGTTGCTATAAACACTAGTAAAGTACACATCAATAACATGTATATCAAATATACCTATGTTCACTTTGCCATCCTTCTTATCCGCCAATTACTTGGGGTAGTTCCGCTTCCAGTGACCACTCCCTTTGCAGTAGAAGCACTCAGTTTCAGGCTTAGGTCTAGACTTGGGTTTTTTCACTTGAGCAGCAACTTGCTTGCCGTTCTTCTTGAAGTTCCCCTTTCTTTCCTTTGTCCCTTTACTTGAAACTAGTGGTTTTGTTTACCATCAACACTTGATGCTTTTCTTGATTTCTACCTTTGTCGATTTCAGCATCACGAAGAGCTTGGGAATCGTTTCCGTTATCCCTTGCATATTATAGTTCATCACGAAGTTCTACTAACTTGGTGATGGTGACTAGAGAATTCTGTCAATCACTATTTTATCTGGAAGATTAACTCCCACTTGATTCAAGCGATTGTAGTACCCAGACAATCTGAGCACATGCTTATTGCTTGAGCTATTCTCCTCCATCTTTTAGCTATAGAACTTGTTGGAGACTTCATATCACTACTAGGAAAAGGCCTACTAATGGCGCACCAGTTTTGCGTACTAATGGCGCACCAGTAGTATCACGCCACTAGTATTTTTTTACTAATGGCGCACCACTGGTGCGCCATTAGTATACCACATAGAAGTGCGCCATTAGTAATAATTTTTTTTCAAAATTTTTTATTTTTTTTTAAAAATTTCAATTTTTTTAATCTTGGGTCACTATGGCTTAATCTTGCGTCAATATGACTAATCTTAGGTCAAATCGCACTCTATGGTCAAACTTCTCAGAAGGTCACCCATCCTCACACTACTCCAGCCCAAGCACGCTTAACTTCATAGTTCTATCCAACCCCAGCACCACCTCACTTCACAGGCACTTGTTGATATATCTATCATATCAATCCTATTAAACCTTGCTGATGTCTAGGACTTTGTTCATCTTCATGAGTATGATGAAATTTTGAAAAAATATTTCAAACTTCCCGGTCATATTACGTATCATATTTTGAAAAATAATTCAATTTTTTTTCAAAACCAATGTTTTTTCTGTTACTAGTGGCGCACCTAGCATACGGTGCGCCACTAGTAAGTTTCAAATTTTTTGAATTTTTTTCCCTCCGGATCTTAAAAGCCCCGTAACTTTTTTCTGTTAGGTTTTTGGGGATTTTGAAAATGTTTAACGGGGTTCCCCTGGTTAAATTTGGATGTAACTTTTCGAGTAGATGATTTTTCATATAAAAAACTTTTTAATCCGAGTTCGTATGCAAAAGTTATGCCCATTTTACAAATTCCAAAGAGATTTTGCAAATAAAGTCGAAATTCATATTTGTAAATTTTCCCAACAACTAGACCACATATCACATAGGAAACTTATTTTCTTTTATTTTTTTGACATTTCCATCATTTTCTTTTATTTTTTTAAACTGAAAAGGCGGTCCACAGGGGGGAGGGTGCATTCGGTACGTTTTGGGCCAAGTTAGTAATGGCGCACCGTGGGGGTGGTGCGCCATTACTAGTTAAACTAGTAATGGCGCACCACACCCACGGTGCGCCATTACTAGTTTTGAAAAAACAATAAAACAAATTCTGATTTTTTTTAAAAAAACTTAGTAATGGCGCACCAGTTGACAGTGCGCCATTACTAGTTTTAACTAGTAATGGCGCACTGTCCACTGGTGCGCCATTACTAGTTTTGGAAAAATAAATAAAAAAAATTTGGAAAAAAAATTAAAAATAATTTACTAGTGGCACACCGTGAATGTGATGCGCCATTACTAGTTTAACTAGTAATGGCGCACCACTCCCACGGTGCGCCATTACTAGTTTTGAAAAAAAATGAAAAAAATTGTTACTAATGGCGCACCGTGGATGTGGTGCGCCATTAGTATTTGGACACTAATGGCGCACCAACACATGGTGCGCCATTAGTATATACTAATGGCGCACCACATGTCTGGTGCGCCATTAGTGTCATTTCCATCTATAGCCCTTTTCCTAGTAGTGTATCTCTCAACTCGGGTATTTGCTTGAAATATTAACTTCAACTCCTGGAACATCTCATATGGTCCATGACGTTCAAAACGTCTTTGAAGTCCCGATTCTAAGCCGTTTAAGCATGGTGCACTAAACTATCAAGTAGTCATCATATTGAGCTAGCCAAACGTTGATAACATCTGTATCTGGTCCTGCAATAGGTTTGTCACCTAGCGGTGCATCAAGGACATAATTCTTCTGTGCAGCAACGAGGATAAACCTCAGATCACGGATCCAATCCGCATCATTGCTACTAACATTTTTCAACTTAGTTTTCTCTAGGAACATATCAAAAATAAAACTAGGGAGCTAAACGCGAGCTATTGATCTACAACATAGATATGCTAATACTACCAGGACTAAGTTCATGATAAATTTAAGTTCAATTAATCATATTACTTAAGAACTCCCACTTAGATAGACATCCCTCTAATCATCTAAGTGATCACGTGATCCAAATCAAATAAACCAAACCGATCATCACGTGAAATGGAGTAGTTTTCAATGGTGAACATCACTATGTTGATCATATCTACTATATGATTCACGATCGACCTTTCGGTCTCAGTGTTCCGAGGCCATATCTGCATATGCTAGGCTTGTCAAGTTTAACTTGAGTATTCTGCGTGTGCAAAACTGGCTTGCACCCGTTGTAGATGGACGTAGAGCTTATCACACCCGATCATCACATGGTGTCTGAGCACGGCGAACTTTGGCAACGGTGCATACTCAGGGAGAACACTTTTATCTTGAAATTTAGTGAGAGATCATCTTATAAAGCTACCATCGAACTAAGCAAAATAAGATGTATAAAAGATAAACATCACATGCAATCAAAATATGTGACATGATATGGCCATCATCATCTTGTGCCTTTGATCTCCATCTCCAAAGCATCGTCACGATCTCCATCGTCACCGGCATGACACCATGATCTCCATCATCTTGATCTATATCAATGTGTCTTCACATGGTCGTCTCGCCAACTATTGCTCTTGCAACTATTGCTATCGCATAGCGATAAAGTAAAGCAATTATTTGGCGCTTGCATCTTATGCAATAAAGAGACAACCATAAGGCTTGTGCCAGTTGCCGATAACTTCAACAAAACATGATCATCTTATACAACAACTTATATCCCATCACGTCTTGACCATATCACATCACAACATGCCCTGCAAAAACAAGTTAGACGTCCTCTACTTTGTTGTTGCAAGTTTTACGTGGCTGCTACGGGCCGAGCAAGAACCGTTCTTACCTACGCATCAAAACCACAACGATAGTTTGTCAAGTTAGTGCTGGTTTAACGTTCTCAAGGACCGGGCGTAGCCACACTCGGTTCAACTAAAGTTGGAGAAATTGACACCCGCTAGTCACCTGTGTGCATAGCACGGCGGTAAAACCAATCTTGCGTAAGCTTACGCGTAATGTCGGTCCGGGCCGCTTCATCCAACAATACCGCCGAACCAAAGTGTGACATGCTGGTAAGCAGTATGACTTATATCGCCCACAACTCACTTGTGTTCTACTCGTGCATATTACATCAACGCATAAAACCTGGCTCGGATGCCACTGTTGGGGAACGTAGTAATTTCAAAAAATTTCCTACGCACACGCAAGATCATGGTGATGCATAGCAACGAGAGGGGAGAGTGTTGTCCACATACCCTCGTAGACCGAAAGCGGAAGCGTTAGCACAATGCGGTTGATGTAGTCGTACGTCTTCACGATCCGACCGATCAAGTACCGAACGTACTTCACCTCCGAGTTCAGCACACGTTCAGTCCGATGACGTCCCTCGAACTCCGATCCAGCCGAGTGTAGAGGGAGAGTTTCGTCAGCACGACGGCGTGGTGACAATGTTGATGTTCTACCGACGTAGGGCTTCGCCTAAGCACCGCTATAGTATTATCGAGGTGGACTATGGTGGAGGGGGGCACCGCACATGGCTAAAAGATCAAACAGATCAATTGTTGTGTCTCTGGGGTGCCCCCTGCCCCTGTATATAAAGGAGCAAAGGGGGGTGCGGCCGGCCAGGGAGGAGGCGCACCAGGAGGAGTCCTCCTCCCACCGGGAGCAGGACTCCCCCCCTTTCCTAGTTGGATTAGGACTTGGGAGGGGGAAAGAGTGGAGGAGAAGAAGGAAGGGGGGGGGGCGCCGCCCCCCTCTCCTTGTCCTATTCGGACTGGGGGGAGGGGCGTGCGGCCCAGCCCTAGCCGCCTCTCCTCTCTTCCACCTAGGCCCACTAAGGCCCATTAAGTCCCCGGGGGGTTCCGGTAACCTCCCGGTACTCCGGTAAAATCCTGATTTCACCCGGAACACTTCCGATATCCAAACATAGGCTTCCAATATATCAATCTTCATGTCTCGACCATTTCGAGACTCCTCGTCATGTCCGTGATCACATCTAGGACTCCAAACAACCTTCGGTACATCAAAACATATAAACTCATAATATAACTGTCATCGAAACATTTAAGCGTGCGAACCCTACGGGTTCGAGAAGTATGTAGACATGACCGAGACACGTCTCCGGTCAATAACCAATAGCGGAACCTGGATGCTCATATCGGCTCCCACATATTCTACGAAGATCTTTTATCGGTCAGACCGCATAACAACATACGTTGTTCCCTTTGTCATCGGTATGTTACTTGCCCAAGATTCGATCGTCGGTATCTCAATACCTAGTTCAATCTCGTTACCGGCAGGTCTCTTTACTCATTCCGTAATACATCATCCCGCAACTAACTCATTAGTTGCAATGCTTTCAAGGCTTATAGTGATGTGCATTATCGAGTGGGCCTAGAGATACCTCTCCGACAATCGGAGTGACAAATCCTAATCTCGAAATACGCCAACCCAACAAGTACCTTTGGAGACACCTGTAGAGCACCTTTATAATCACCCAGTTATGTTGTGACGTTTGGTGGCACACAAAGTGTTCCTCCTGTAAACGAGAGTTGCATAATCTCATAGTCATAGGAACATGTATAAGTCATGAAGAAAGCAATAGCAACAAACTAAACGATCAAGTGCTAAGCTAACGGAATGGGTCAAGTCAATCACATCATTCTCCTAATGATGTGATCCCATTAATCAAATGACAACTCATGTCTATGGTTAGGAAACATAACCATCTTTGATTAACGAGCTAGTCAAGTAGAGGCATACTAGTGACACTTTGTTTGTCTATGTATTCACACATGTATTATGTTTCCGGTTAATACAATTCTAGCATGAATAATAAACATTTATCATGATATAAGGAAATAAATAATAACTTTATTATTGCCTCTAGGGCATATTTTCTTCACGAGGATTACCGAGTAGCTGTACAGATCGGTGGCGGCAACGATGAAGTGGCCATGAAGCACCTTCCTTTCATGCTAGAGGGCTCGGCCAGGGCGTGGCTGAATCAGTTAGCTCCTGGTAGTATTTATACTTGGGAAGATCTTGCTCGAGTATTTGTCAGAACATTTGAAGGTACTTGCAAGCGGCCAACAAGGTTGACAGAACTACAGTGTTGCGTTCAGAAACCGAATGAAACTTTGAGAGATTATATCCAGAGATGGATCACGTTGCACCACACAGTGGAGAATGTGTCAGATCACCAAGAAATTTGTGCCTTCAAAGAAGGCGTGAAGTATCGGGAGTTGAATCTGAAATTCGGTCGAACAGGAGATATGACTCTGACTCGGATGATGGAGATTGCCACCAAGTACGCCAATGGTGAAGAAGAAGACCGACTCCGGAGCGGTAAGCACAGAGCAGTCGCTCATAAAACCGGAGGAGGGAACTCCAGTCGAAAGCAGAAGCGCAAGGCCGAGCCAGCCGCTCTTAGTGAAGCCTTAGCCGTGACTCAAGGAAAGTTCAAAGGGAAACCCAAAGGGCCGTGGAACCCCAAGAAAGTAAAAGATCAAGATGGAAATGATGTTCTAGATTTACCATGCCACATTCACACCAAAAAAGATGAAGAGGGTAATTTCATTTACCCGAAGCATACCACTCGACAGTGTCGACTCCTAATCCAGCAATTCCGAGAGAAACAACCCAAGGAAAAGGAGAAGGAAGCAGACAAAGTTGAGGATGAGGAGGAGGACGATGATGGTTACCCCCACGTCAATTCCACTCTGATGATTTTCGCAGACGTTGAGAGTAAGAGTCGACTGAAAGTCATCAACAGAGAAGTGAACATGGTCGCTCTGGTGACACCCAGTTATTTGAAGTGGTCTCACTGCCATTACATTCGACCAGTCCGATCACCCAGCGCACATAGCCACCCCTGGGAGGCAAGCGCTGGTGGTCGACCCAGTAGTAGAAGGCACTCGATTGACTAAGGTTCTGATGGATGGTGGCAGTGGCCTGAATATACTGTATGCAGAGACGTTGAAAGGAATGGGCATTCCGATGTCTAGACTCAGTGAAAGCAATATGAGTTTCCATGGAGTCATTCTTGGCAAGAAGGCTACATCACTCGGCCAGATCGCTCTCGATGTAGTGTTCGGTGATTCCAAGAATTACCGCAAAGAAAAGTTGACATTTGAAGTTGTGGATTTCCAGAGTGCTTATCATGCTTTTCTTGGCAGGCCAGCTTATGCACGTTTTATGGCTCGACCATGTTACGTGTACCTCAAATGGAAGATGCCTGGTCCAAAAGGGGTGATCACTATCACTGGCAATCGGAAGAAGGCAGAAGAGTGCTTCCAGAAGGGCTCAAAGATCGCCGATGCACAGATGCGGTAGTGGAATTGCAGGAATATCAAAAAATGCAGATCCGAGTGATTTGTTGCGAGCTAAGAAGCCTCCCACGGATTCAGCATTCCAGTCGTCTGGTGAAACAAAGTCGACTCACATTCACCCGACGGATCCCAATGCTGTTCCGACTCACATTTCAACAACACTCGACTCCAAATAGGAAGAAGCGCTCATCCAGTTCCTCCGTGAGAATTGGGACATCTTTGCATGGAAACCTTCTGACATGCCAGGTGTTCCCAGGGGACTGGCTGAGCATCGTTTGTGAGTCGACCCAAAAGTGAAACCAGTCAAAGAACATCTTCGACGGTCCACCGTACAAAAGAGGAAGGCAATCGGTGAAGAAGTGGCTCGACTTCTAGCAGCTGAGTTTATTCGAGAAGTTTACCACTCCGAGTGGTTAGCTAATGTTGTCATGGTCCCAAAGAAGGACGACTCACTTCGCATGTGCATTGACTTCAAACATATCAACCGGGCCTACCCGAAAGATCACTTTCCTCTCCCTCGCATCGACCAAATAGTCGACTCGACTGCGGGGTGTGAGCATTTGTCCTTTTTGGACGCTTATTCCGGATATCATCAGATCCGTTTGTATGGACCCGATGAAATAAAAACATCTTTCATCACCCCATTTGGTTGCTTCTGTTATGTCACTATGCCATTCGGTTTGAAGAACGCTGGAGCCACATTTATGCAGATGATTCAGAAGTGTTTGCTCACTCAGATCAGTCGGAATGTGGAAGCATACATGGATGACATTGTGGTCAAGTCACGTAAAGGTTCCGACCTACTGGCTGACCTTGCTGAAACCTTTGCCAACCTCAGAAGGTATGATATCAAGCTTAATTCATCAAAGTGCACGTTTGGAGTTCCAGGCGGAAAATTACTCGGTTTTCTTGTTTCCGAACGAGGGATCAACGCTAACCTAGAGAAAGTGGGTGACATACTCCGGATGAAACGCCCTGTGCGTGTGCATGATGTCCAGAAGCTTACTGGTTGTTTGGCCGCCCTAAGTCGATTCATTTCTCTCCTCGGTGAAAAGGCACTGCCTCTTTACCGACTGATGAAGAAGTCAGATAAGTTCGAGTGGACTCCTGAAGCTGATGCAGCATTTGCAGAGCTTAAAGCCCTGCTTTCCACCCACCCGGTGCTTGATGCTCCAATCAGCAAAGAGCCTTTACTGCTTTACATTGCAGCCACTGGACAAGTCGTTAGTACAGTACTTACGGTCGAGCGGGAAGAAGAAGGAAAAGCTTACAAAGTTCAGCGCCCAGTATACTATGTCTCTGAAGTTTTGACTCCATCAAAGCAAAGATATCCACATTATTAGAAGCTTGTATATGGGATCTATATGACCACGAAGAAGGTTGCACATTACTTCCTATGATCATTCCATTACAGTCATTAGCGACGCTCCATTATCAGAGATTCTGAACAATAGAGATGCAACTGGTCGAGTGGCAAAGTGGGCGATTGAACTGCTTCCCTTAGATATCAAGTTCGAGGCAAAGAAAGCTATCAAGTCCCAAGCAATAGCAGATTTCCTCGCCGAGTGGATCGAACAACAACTGCCGACTCAAGTTCACTCGGAACACTGGACCATGTTCTTCGATGGTTCCAAGATGCTGAATGGTGCCGGTGCTGGAGTGGTACTGGTATCCCCCCCGAGGAGACAAGCTCAGATATGTCCTCCAGATTCACTTTGGTTCCTTCAATAACGAAGCAGAATATGAAGCACTCTTGTATGGGTTACATATGGCCATCTCACTCGGCGTCCGTCGCCTCATGGTCTATGGCGAGTCAGATTTGGTAGTCAATCAAGTGATGAAGGAGTGGGACATCAGAAGCCCAGCCATGACTGGTTACTACAACACAGTGAGAAAGTTGGAAAAGAAGTTGGAGGGGTTAGAGCTCCATCATATACCCCGACGGAAAAATCAAGCAACAGATGATTTAGCAAAGATAGGCTCCAAGAGAGAAGCCATTCCCAGTAATGTGTTCCTAGAGCATATTCATGCACCTTCAGTTCAAGAAGATCCCTTCAATGAAGAGCCCCCGCAGCCTAAGAGTGCCACGGTTCCGACTGAAGTCGAGGTCCCAGCTGGGGTCGACTTGGTCACGGAGGTGTTGGTCATCACTCCCGACTGTACAGTGCCATACATTGCATATATCCTTAGGAAAGAGCTCCCAGAGGATGAAGAAGAGGCTCGATAGATCGTCCGTCGATCCAAGGCCTTTACTGTAATAAGAGGACAACTGTTCAGAGAAAGTGCAACTGGGGTCAGCCAGAAATGCATAACACCAGAAGAAGGCCGAGTGATCCTCCACGACATCCATTCGAGGACCCGTGGTCACCATGCGTCCTCTCATACCATTGTGGCTAAAGCATACCGAGCTGGATTTTATTGGCCACAAGCAAATGAAATGGAGAAAGATATAGTCGATAGATGTGAAGGCTGCCAGTTCTACTCCAATATGTCGCACAAACCTGCATCGGCCCTGAAGACCATCCCACTCGTCTGGCCCTTTGCTGTTTGGGGATTGGACATGGTTGGTCCACTGAGGACTGGTAGGAGAGGCTTCACTCATGTGCTTGTAGTAGTCGACAAGTTTACCAAATGGATCGAAGCCAAGCTTATTAAGAATCTTGAAGCTAGTACTGCTATCAGCTTCATCAGAGAGTTGATTTTCAGATATGGGGTTCTGCACAGCATCATCACTGACAACGGATCGAACTTCGATTCTGACGAGTTCAGAACCTTCTGCGCCTCACAAGGCACACGAGTCGACTATGCTTCAGTCGCCCATCCCCAGTCGAATGGACAAGCAGAAAGAGCAAATGGCCTGATTCTCAAAGGACTGAAAGCCCGACTGATGCGAGATCTCAAGCACGCAACGGGCGCCTGGGTTGATGAACTTCCATCAGTTCTCTGGGGATTGAGGACAACTCCTAATCGATCGACTGGCCGAACTCCATTCTTCTTGGTCTATGGGGCTGAAGCTGTTCTACCGAGTGACTTGCTTCATAATGCACCACAAGTTGAGCTCTTCTCTGAAGATGAAGCAGAACAAGCTCGGCAAGACGCGGTCGACCTCCTAGAGGAGGAAAGAGAGATGGCCTTGATCCGGTCGACCATTTATCAACAAGACTTGCGTTGATTCCACGCTAGACACGTGAATGGTCGAGCCTTTCAAGAGGGAGACTTGGTTCTTCGAGTGGATCAGCAGAAACCACACAAGCTCGCCCCAGCTTGGGAAGGTCCCTTCATTGTCACAAGAGTGCTCCACAATGGAGCATACCACCTTTACAGTGTCGAGCATAAGAAGGACGAGCCACGGGCTTGGAACGCGGAGCTGCTCCGCCCCTTTTATACTTAAGTACTCGTTCGAATAAAATGTAATAAGAAATACCTTTGTAATTTGTTTATCAAAGACAAGAGCTTTACAGTCCTCTGGCACGATTGTTGTTGCTTTTGTTTACGTCTGAAAACCCCCAGTGGGTGACTTAGCTGCGAATCCATTTTTCCTAAGTTCGAAAGAAAATCCTACCGAGTGGTGAGCAAGCCTCTCACTCAGTGAAAGGATCGATATGGTTGACTAGAGGGGGGGGGGGTGAATAGGCAACTAACAATTTTTAGCTTTTCTTTAACAATTTAAACTTTGCATCAAAGTAGGTTGTCTAGATATGCAACTAGGTGAGCAACCTATATGATGCAACAAGGATAGGAACACAAGCAAGCAAATAATATGAAACAAATAAGCTTGCACAAGTAAAGGCATGAGATAACCAAGAGTGGAGACGGTGGAGATGAGGATGTGTTGCCGAAGTTCCTTCCCTTTGAGAGGAAGTACGTCTCCGTTGGAGCGGTGTGGAGGCACAATGCTCCCCAAGAAGCCACTAGGGCCACCGTATTCTCCTCACGCCCTCACACAATGCGAGATGCCGTGATTCCACTATTGGTGCCCTTGGAGGCGGTGACCGAACCTTTACAAACAAGGTTGGGGCAATCTCCACAACTCAATTGGAGGCTCCCAACAACACCATGAAGCTTCACCACAATGGACTATGGCTTCGCAGTGAGATCAACCGTCTAGGATGCTCGAACACCCAAGAGTAACAAGATCCGCAAGGGATTAGTGGGGGAAATCAAATATCTCTTGGTGGAAGTGTGGATCGAGGCCTTCTCAACCACTCCCGAGCAAATCAACAAGTTTGATTGGCTAGGGAGTGAGATCGGGCGAAAATGGAGCTTAGAGCAATAATGGAGCTTGGGGGTAGAAGAGGTAGGTCAACGGGGAAGAAGGAGACCCCTTATATAGTGTAGGACAAAGATCCAACCGTTACCCACTGTCGGTGTCAAAACTGGCGGATCTCGGGTAGGGGGTCTCGAACTGTGCGTCTAGGACGGATGGTAACAGGAGGCAGGGGACACGATGTTTAACCCAGGTTCGGGCCCTCTTGATGGAGGTAAACCCTACGTCCTGCTTGATTAATATTTAAGACATGTGTAGTACAAGAGTAGATCTACCACGAGATCAGAGAGGCTAAACCCTAGAAGCTACCCTATGGTATGATTGTATGTTGTGATTGGGGAAGAAGGAGACCCCTTATATAGTGTAGGACAAAGATCCAACCGTTACCCACTGTCGGTGTCAAAACCGGCGGATCTCGGGTAGGGGGTCTCGAACTGTGCGTCTAGGACGGATGGTAACAGGAGGCAGGGGACACGATGTTTAACCCAGGTTCGGGCCCTCTTGATGGAGGTAAACCCTACGTCCTGCTTGATTAATATTTAAGACATGTGTAGTACAAGAGTAGATCTACCACGAGATCAGAGAGGCTAAACCCTAGAAGCTACCCTATGGTATGATTGTATGTTGTGATTGTTGTCCTACGGACTAAAACCCTTCGGTTTATATAGACACCGGAGAGGGTTAGGGTTACACAAGGTCGGTTACAAAGGAGGAGATATCCATATACGTATTGCCTAGCTTGCCTTCCATGCCAAGTAGAGTCCCATCCGGACACGAGACGAAGTCTTCAATCTTGTATCTTCATAGTCTAACAGTCCGGCCAATGGAGATAGTCCGGCTGTCCAGAGACCCCCTAATCCAGGACTCCCTCAGTAGCCCCTGAACCATGCTTCAATGACGATGAGTCCGGCGCGCAGTTGTCTTCGGCATTGCAAGGCGGGTTCCTTCTCTGAATACATCACAGAAGAATTTGAATACGAGGATAATGTCCGACCCTGCAAAATAAATTCCACATTCCACCGTAGAGAGAATAATGTTTTCGCAGATCTAATTTGCTAGCTTATTTTGGCAACCCGATGTTACGTCATGGCCCGGTGATTATTCGAACCGTTTCTTTTAACCAGCCCCGCACATAACGCGAGGCAGTTTTTCGACACGTCTTGTCAAAGCAGAGATCGTGTCCCCTTATTACGAGATTCTCATCAATACGGGCGTGGGTAACCCAACCGCGCCATCAATTACGACGCTTGGGGGATAAGCGAGTTTTACCAGGCAAGTGGGGACGCTTAGTTTCATCCGCCCATATAAAGGGATTAGGATCCACCTTTCTATCCACGCCTTCTTCCTCCTTTGCTCATCCGCTTCCGCACACTCGAGCCCTAGCCCCCAAGCCCTCACTTCCACCTCAACCTTCTCCAACCATGTCCGGAGCGGGAGGCAATTGGATGGTCTCCTCCTTCACGGAGGGAGACGTCAAGAAACTGAGGAGAGCCGGATACCTGCCCGACGACATCACGCACCGGCTCCCTGATGAGGGGCAGCTCATCCCCACCCCCAGGCCCCATGAGAGGGTTGTATTCCTCACCCATTTCCTCCGCGGACTGGGATTCCCTCTCCATCCTTTCGTCCGAGGGCTCATGTTCTATTACGGCCTGGATTTCCATGATCTGGCCCCGAACTTCATCCTCAACATCTCGGCGTTTATCATCGTGTGCGAGGCCTTCCTCCGCATCAAGCCCCACTTCGGCTTATGGCTGAAGACCTTCAATGTCAAGCCGAAGGTGGTGGGCGGCCGCCAGGCGGAGTGCGGAGGCGCCATGTTGGGCAAGATGCCCAACATAACCTGGCTCGAGGGCTCCTTTGTGGAAACCATAAAGGGGTGGCAATCGGGGTGGTTCTATATCACCGAGCCGCGCGACCCCACATGGGTAGTGGCCCCCGAATTCCGATCTGGCATACCCACACGGCTCACCTCCTGGAAGGAGAAGGGCCTGTCCTGGGGTGATTCAAAAGATCTGACCGGACTCCAGACATGTATTCAAAACATGGTGGACAAGAAGCTCAAGCTCGTCAACATAGTCCAGGTTATGCTTGTCCGCCTGATACTCTCGTGCCAACAACGGGAGTTCACCTTATGGGAGTTCAATCCGGCACAACACCGAACTCTGAACAGGCTCTTCGACACGACTCATGAAGATGCCTGGAGGGTGCTGTTCAAGAGCACCGAGGTCCCTCCCCCCATTACTGAGGATCGCGGATTCAGTGTGAAGCGCCAAGCCAGCGCGGTAAGTTGTTTTACCTTTCACATGATACTTATTTTTATATAGATTGACTCCATGCGGGATCTAAACTCCCGTGCCTTTAACAGGACTGGCAGAAGATGGCCGGACAAATCGACTGTCCGACTCCCTTGCCCGAAGGCCCTGCCGACGCCCTTCTGGCGAAGATGTTGACTCCGTCCCCTTATAAGGTGCCGGAGAAGACCAAGAAGGCCAAGGGAGCTTGAAAGAGTTCCCGACGCCAGGCGTCGTCGGACTCACCGTCCGATGAATCTGCGGCGCACTCTTCCCTCGAAGACGAGGAAGAGGAAGAAGAGGCTCCCCCACCGACTAGGGGAGACAAGAAAAGGAAGGCCACCCCCACTGGGGAGGCCGGAGGGTCCAAGAAGGGAAGGACTCTCCTTCCGGACAGCTCCACCGCCGCTGACGAAAGCGAAGACGAGTGGTTGCCCAGGGCCAAGCCCCAGGGGAGATCGTAAGTATTCGGATACCAAAGTAACCCATAAGACTCCTTTGTCGCATTGCTTTCCCTAATCGCCGAACATGATTACGCAGGCCGCCACGAGCCAATATGGAGGTGTCATCGGACGGCTCCCTGGGCGCGTCGGGCATGGATAGGGATCAAGTCCCGACCGCCACTTTCCCTCATCCTGCTGACGACGCCGAGGTGTTGTCTCAAGAGGCACCGGATCGAGGGAAGACAGTCCCGGAGGCGCCTCAAGGCGACCTTCCGGACTCCAGGGGCAGAGGGGACGAGGTCCCTGAGAGCTCCGAGTTCGGCCCTCAGCCGAACACCGCGCCGGAACCTCCAGCAGTTCCGGGCTCGGGCAGGCTGTCTCCTCCTAAGAGGGGCGAGACGCTTGTGCCGGTGACCTCTGTCCATCCAGAGGCGCCGGACAATCTGTTGGAAGCGCTTCACAGTGCTTCCATCGAGGAGGAGCACCGCACTATCATGAGTGCGGTGATCCAGAAGGTTCAGTCCGCCAAGAGCGGATTGACTGAAGCCTGTACTAGCCTTCTAACAGGCTTCGAGGTAAGTGTTTTAAAATGTAGTAGAAGTGTTACTGCATAGACAGTAGCCCCTGATGCTTTGTTCTGTGTTCGCAAAGAAAAGCCGAACAGAGGATCAAATAATATCACAGGAGTCTGATATAAGTATGTCAATATGCATCTGCAGGCTTCGCTGCTGGTGTCTGCCGCACTAACTGCGGAGGTCGCCGCACTGAAGCAGGACCTCGAGGGGTCCAAGAAGGAGCTCGGCCTTGCCAAGAGGCAGCTCGAGGAGAACAAGGGTAAGTAATACCCCGTCTATGGATATGTATATATAAAAAAGGACGTGATTGCAAAAATGACAGGATTATTGTATGTTTGCCAGGGGCCACGACCGAGGTGGCGACCCTAAAGCAAGCGCTGGCCAAGGCCGAATATACAGCGGCCAAGGAGCGTGCCGAGCGGGAGAAGCACGAGGCTCGGGTGGGTGAGGTGCAGCAAGAGCTCCAGGATCTCGTGACAAAGCACGAGGCGTTGGAGCTTGACTCGAAGACGCGATAGTCTGAGCTTGCTGCGGCCCTTGAGAGTGCAAAAAGCGCCAAGGCCGAAGCCCAAAAGGCCCTCCAAGAGATCGACGCGATGAAGAAGATAGCGGCGGGTAAGGCTTTCTATATGCAAAGCAAGCATGTAAAAGTGATTTACCGATTACTTACCCGAATCCGGAGCTCTTTAGGAGCATTCGCAGATTTGCCCCGCAGTGTGTCCGATGCCGCACAATTTTACCAAGCCGAGGATGGAAGCTCGACGGAGAAGCTATTATGGTCTCAGTATGCTGAGGACGAACATTCGGTGCCAATGAGCGATCAGCTGAAGCAGATGGTCGAGCTACATAAGGCGGCCGATCAGGGCATGAAGGGCTTCATAGTCCGGCTGTGGCCTGGCGACGCCCTTCCGAACAGCTTCTTCGGCCTGGTGAGGCAGCTTGTGGATGCCTGCCCATGGCTGGAGGTCGTCAAGCGATCCATCTGCATCAAGGAGGGGCCATCGGAGGGCAAGGAGCACCGCCACCCCGAGATGTACTATGAGGGTGTTCTGCCAGGCGCCCGTCTTATCGCGGATGAGTGTTCACAAAATGTAATATTTGAATGAGACTTGCTCGTTTTTATCCTGTATGATGAAAACTTGTTTCGTATGCGCTATGCAACACTTGTGTGAATTTAAAATATTACCTTCTGTTTGGTTGTTTATCCAATCTGAGAGATGGCTAGTCCTTGGCTTCTGCCCCCATGCCACGAGTTTTGGGGTGTTCGGGATAAACCTGAGCACTCTTGTTCCCATGTTTGGGTCCTTCGAGGGAGGTGCTCAGCACAACGAACAAGGCAACCGGACTAATAATGCTTTATCACTCTCACTTAGCCATAGAATTCTATAATTTTAAATTTCGGCGAAGCCCCTGGTATTCGGAAGGCCGAATTCGGGACGCGATACATGCCTGTAAGCCGGACAGACACGACCCCTCGCCCTAAGCGGCATAAGTCTTTAGGGACTCGAAAAACCTCGCCGAACAGCGACCAGTCTCTTGCCTTATCATGACAGTCAGTTTTAGCTTTCTCTACTGAGGTGCTCAGCCCGGCAGAACCGGGGCACAATCGCAGTAGTTCTCCTAGCGCTACCTTAGCCGATAGAGCGGAACGTAAGGTAACAAAACGTAGGAGCCGTGCAAACCCAACATTTGACCAAAGACATGATTCAGAGCTGATGCATATAATGCTATAAGTTCGGGGTGCCGCACTTGTGAAAGTGTTCGGACTTTTCACACCATACTGTGGGTACGTAAGCCCTTGGTGCATTGGCCGTACCAGAGTGTACGGTTGCAAGGCGTCGTTAATGAACACACACACACACATATATATAACAAGAATGCAATAATAATCGTAATGTTATGCATTGTTTATTAAAAAATTGCGTTAAAGCAGAGTGATACAGATAGTGCCATAAGCAAAAGAGTAGGACTATGTCCCTTCCAAGGGCGAGCTGAGGAATGATATGAAATCTGTAATCAACCTGGGAATTCCGTTATATAACGTAGTTGTCTGGCGCCATGGTTGATGTATCATGTGTGCGGCAATAGAGCTACCGGACAGTGTTTCCAGAGATTAAAGTCCTGAAAGAAAAAGAAAAATAACCAAACGGGAAGCCCCTAGTGCGGTTTAGGCCGCATTTTGGGGCGTGCCACAGTTGTGCCCCCTCCCCACCTGTGCCCATGGTATTTTTAATGCGTAATTATGTATGCGCGGCACGAATATCGCCGTTGGGCTGGGTTTGGGGTGGACGCCGTATTGCTACGCGAGCTCAGATCGCGCCAGGCGGTCTATTTGCCGATTGCCCCGAGCGCGCTTGAAGGTGTCCGGGCTTTGAAACGCCGAACTGGTAGGTTGCCTTGAGAGGCTGCTTTGCGCTTCTGCTGCAAGGGCCACGGTGTGCTCCTCTGTTCGGAGAGAGCGCTCTGTGTTTCCATTGACTATAATGACTCCGTGAGGTCCTGGCATCTTGAGCTTGAGGTATGCATAATGTGGTACCGCATTGAATCTAGCAAATGCGGTTCGTCCGAGCAGCGCGTGATAACCACTGCGGAACGGGACTATATCGAAGATTAACTCTTCGCTTCGGAAGTTATCCGGGGATCCGAAGACCACTTCCAGTGTAATTGAGCCTGTGCAATGGGCCTCTATGCCTGGAATGACGCCTTTAAAGGTCGTTTTTGTGGGTTTGATCCTTGAGGGGTCTATGCCCATTTTGCGCACTTTGTCCTGATAAAGCAGGTTCAGGCTGCTGCCGCCGTCCATAAGGACTCGAGTGAGGTGAAATCCGTCGATGATTGGGTCTAGGACCAGTGCGGCGAATCTGCCATGACGGATACTAGTGGGGTGGTCCCTGCGATCGAAAGTGATCGAACAGGAAGACCAAGGGTTGAACTTTGGGGCGACTGGCTCCAACACATAGACGTCCCTGAGTGCACGCTTCCGCTCCCTCTTGGGGATGTGAGTTGCGTATATCATGTTCACTGTCCGCACTTGCGGGGGAAACCTCTTCTGTCCTCCAGTGTGCGGCTGCCGGGGCTCCTCCTCGTCATCGCTATGCGGCCCCTTGTCCTTGTTTTCGGCAATTAACTTGCCGTCCTGCTTGAACACCCAACAATCCCTGTTGATGTGATTGGCTGGTTTATCTGGGGTGCCGTGTATTTGAAACGAGCGATCGAGTATATGGTCCAAGCTGGACGGACCCGACGTACTTTGTTTGAATGGTTTTTTCCGCTGACCGGGTTTAGAGCCTTTGAATCCGGCATTGACTGCCGTATCCTCAGTATTGTCGCTGTTAATGCGGCGCTTATGCTTTTTGCAATGTGACCTGTTATTGCCGTCCTTGGTATCTGAGGTACCATGGTTCTTTGATATGTTATTACTGCGAGCCAACCAGCTGTCTTCTCCCGCACAAAAGCGGGTCATGAGCGTTGTGAGAGCCGCCATAGATTTCGGCTTTTCCTGACCAAGGTGCTGGGCTAGCCACTCGTCTCGGATGTTGTGCTTGAAAGCCGCTAAGGCCTCTGCATCCGGACAGTTGACGATTTGATTTTTCTTTGTAAGGAACCGAGCCTAGAATTGCCTGGCTGACTCTTCTGGCTGTTGAATTATGTGGCTCAAGTCATCGGCGTCTGGTGGTCGCACATAAGTGCCCTGAAAGTTGTCAAGGAATGCGGCTTCCAGATCTTCCCAATAGCTAATGGAGTCCGCTGGCAAGATATTAAGCCAATGCCGCGCTGGTCCTTTGAGTTTTAGTGGGAGGTACTTGATGGCATGTAAGTCATCACCGCGGGCCATGTGGATGTGGAGGAGGAAGTCCTCGATCCATACTGCGGGATCTGTTGTGCCGTCGTATGATTCAATGTTTACGGGTTTGAAACCTTCTGGGAATTGATGTTCCATTACTTCGTCTGTGAAGCATAAGGGGTGTGCGGCGCCTCTGTATTGGGCTATATTGCAACGCAGCTCCAGTGGGTCCTGCCCGCTGTGTTCGGCCCGGCCGGATTTTCTTTTACTGTATCCGGCGTGACTTTTACCGTCTCACAGAGTGGTGCGCCCTCGTGATCCATAGATCGATCTTGAATGCTTTGCTTTGTCCTCCAATATGTCTCGCAGGTCTGGCGTATCTCCCCATGCCTTTTTATTTGGATGGCGTTGGGGTGGAGGCTGAGCTTTTGGCTGGAATGCCTCTCTATCGTGGCCACGAGGTGGCCGATCAGCCATATCATACGCTTCTTCCTCCAGTCGGAGTAGTAACCTGCGCCTTGGGTAACTCTTGGAGGGATGCTTGAGTTTATATTCCTTGGCCGCGAGGACTTCAGTCCATTTGTCAGCCAGCAGATCTTGATCAGCTTGAAGCCGCCGCTGCTTTTTCTTCAGGCTATTTGCCGTGGCCATAAGCCTGCGCTTGAAGCACTCTTGTTCGACGTGATCCTCTGGTACGGCGAATTCGTCGTCGCCAAGGCTTGCCTCGTCTTCGGAGGGGGGCATGTAATTGTCATCCTCCTCCTCTCCGCCAGCCGCTCTCTCAGGAGAGCTGGCTCCTTCATCCTCCTGCTCTAAATCTTGCTGGAGGGGATTGTTGTTGTCTTTGGCGCTATCCGGAGTGTTATTATCTCCTGCGCCGGTATCACCACTTTTGCTTTGGCGGGACTTAGAGTGGCGCCGCTGACGTCGGCGCTTCGGTTGCTTCTTGGAGGGGTCATCCTCCGCTATCTCGTTGCCATTGCCTTCATTGGGTGTATCCACCATGTATATGTCATATGACGAGGTGGCTTTCCAGTGCCCTATAGGTGCTGGTTCATGTTCGTCTCCTACATCGTTGTCCATACCGTCGATGTCTGCGGAGTCGAAGTCGAGCATGTCGGTTAAATCATCGACAGTGGCTACAAAGTGGGTGGTGGGTGGGCGTCGAATTTCTTCGTCGTCCGCATCCCAATCCTGTTGGCCATAATCCGGCCAGGGCTCTCCTGACAAAGAGAGAGACCTTAGTGAATTCAGAATGTCGCCGAAGGGCGAGTGCTGAAAGATATCCGAGGCGGTGAATTCCATGATCAGCGCCCAATCGGATTCGATTGGCAGGGGCGCGGATGGTTCGGGGTCCGGAAGAGAGTCTGGCACCTTGGAGTCACGGGCTGCGCAGAGGATTATGCTGGTGTTTGGCTCGATCGCCGTCGAGACTGCAGCCCCTGAGGCGGTGTCTAGCCACCCATCGCGACAGTGCGGCGCGCCCGGCTGTGACTCAAATCCATCGAAGATCATGTCCCCACGGATGTTGGCCGTGTAATTCAAACTTCCAAATCTGACCTGATGGCCAGGGGTGTAGCTTTCAATCTGCTCCAGATGGCCAAGCGAATTAGCCCGTAGTGCAAAGCCGCCGAATACGAAGATCTGTCCAGAGAGAAAAGTCTCACCCTGGACCGCATCGCTATCGATGATAGTAGGAGCCATCAAGCCTAACGGCGATGACACAGAGGAACTCTCAATGAAAGCACCAATGTCGGTGTCAAAACCAGCGGATCTCGGGTAGGGGGTCCCGAACTGTGCGTCTAGGCCGGATGGTACCAGGAGGTAGGGGACACGATGTTTTACCCAGGTTCGGGCCCTCTTGATGGAGGTAAACCCTACATCTTGCTTGATTAATATTGAAGATATGTGTAGTACAAGAGTAGATCTACCACGAGATCAGAGAGGCTAAACCCTACAAGCTAGCCTATGGTATGATTGTATGTTGTGATTGTTGTCCTACGGACTAAAACCCTTCGGTTTAAATAGACACCGGAGAGGGTTAGGGTTACACAAGGTCGGTTACAAAGGAGGAGATATCCATATACGTATTGCCTAGCTTGCCTTCCACGCCAAGTAGAGTCCCATCCGGACACGAGACGAAGTCTTCAATCTTGTATCTTCATAGTCTAACAGTCCGGCCAATGGAGATAGTCCGGTTGTCCGGAGACCCCCTAATCCAGGACTACCTCACCCACCAACCAGCCCACGGCCAGCGGTACTACCGCGCCTGGCCAGCGGTACTACCGCGCCTGGCCAGCGGTCTACCGCAGGGTCGCGCGGTACTACTGCTTGCAACCAAGCGGTACTACCGCACGGCAGTGCGGTACTACCATACAGACCCACGGTACTGCCGCAACCCCAGCGACAGTAAAGATAAAACAGACGCGCAGGAACTGGGGGCGGTACTTCCGCAGGCGTGGTACTACCGCGCCCCCATGCGGTACTACCGCAAGGCAGAAAACCCCTAGCCAGGGGGGAGGAAACTTCTGTGCCTACTTCCGCAAAGAAACGGAAGTAGCAAAAACCCGACACAGTAGTACTGCCGAGGGGCGGTACTACTGCCTGACTGCATAGCGCGGTACTACCATGCGGCGAAAGTGGTACTACCGCGGTAGGTGCGGATGTAAAAAATTACATCCACCCCTACTACCGCGAAGGGGCGGCACTAGCCTGGTGGGCAGCGGTAGTGCGGCTCCAGGGGAGCGGTACTACCGTGGGCACCGACGGTACTACCGCGCCACCGCGCGGTACTACCGCGGATGCCTACGGTACTACCGCTTTCCTGGGAGCAGTACTACCACGACCAACCACAACAGCCAGACAAGGGAGGCAGGAAAACGGAGGAAGCTCCAAGGGAAAAGGAGGGGACAAGAAGGAGCCGTGTACGTGATGATTCCACCCAAACCTTTCCAATGCAGACCCCCTCTTAATAGTACGGCTTTCCTACGACTCAAATCCACCAAAAAGAAACATAGAAAAGACGCCGTCTTTAGCAGTCTTCGAGGGGCACCCAACTGTCTTGTGCCTAGCAAAGAAGTGTTTGGAATACTCAAGGCACACGATTAGTCCGCAAATGCTTTGTCATCAATCACCAAAATACTTAGGGATAAATATGCCCTTACAATCTCCCCCTTTTTGGTGGATTGATGACCATACGAGATTTGCACAAGGAAAATAATATTAAGTAAATGCAAACCCCTCCTCTCTAGAATATAGACATGCTCCCCCTAGATGTGTGCCACCTAGATGAGTGCTTTGGACTGCATGACACACATATACTAGGATCAAAGCTCCCCTATATTATAGAGACAAGGCATATCTATCACTAGACAAGATAGCATAAACATAAGTTAACTAAGATAGATAGAGTGCATATGTCTTACACCATATGTAGGATAGGTCTTGAAGGCACAGACCAAACAAAGGCAAACGAGGGAAACGAGGTCCAAACGACAAAGCAAACAAACACACCAAGCACGACACAACGCAAATCCCTACACTCTCTCCCCCTTTGGCATCGAGACACCAAAAAGGCAGAGAGGACACCTACACACACGGGGTGGCTCAGGCAGAGAAGTCGTCCACTGCTCCTCATGCTCCTCGTCAGACTCAGCAGCAGGGACGGTCTCCTCGATGTCATCCTCTGAACTGGTCCACTTGTATCCCTGCTTCGACATCCAAGCAGCCTCAGGTGTGATGACGTCCTCAGACCCGCCAGACACATCCTCTCCAAAGAGCCTCATAACCTTCTTGTCACGGCGGCGACTCTCCTTGTTAGCCACGTGAGCCCTGTACTGTCCCTTTGCCTGCATGCAGAAGAGAGTCTTCATCTTGTCCTTTAGCTTCTTGGCCCACGACGGCTCAGAGGAAGGAGTGGTGGACCGAGCAGCACGGTCCCCAGCAACATTCTCAGCAGCAGCCTCCTCCTCACCAGCAGCCCTCCTAGCAGAAGAGGCCTCGACACGGGTAGTGGTGTTGGCCCAGTTGGGCTTGACGCCGAGGCTGATGGACTCATGGCGAATCCAGTCTGGAGCAAGAACCTCATCACCAGGGTACATCTTCTCCCAAGTGGTGGAGAGCAGCAGAAACAGGTACGGTCCATAGATAGGTACCTTGCGAGTGAACACCGCAAACCGAAGCTCACACCACATGATGTGTGAGACATCAAGTGGCTGAGTCTGAGAAGAACGTGCCTCTGCACACAGGAGCAACATGTCCACTAGATAGGCATGAACCTTGTCCTTGTCGCCAATGCGTGGGAACAGAGTGTTGCGGAAGATGCGATGCATGATATCTAGAAAGGAGTTCAACACCCAAGTTGACTTGCCATTGGGGAGCACCTTCTCAACAAGGAAAGGCTGAAGCAGGTTCTTGTTGGCAGACTCAGAGTTGGCATGGGGGCGAACACCAACGGGGGTGTGAAGCCCTTCATCATGGATGTGCAGCAGATCCATGAACTCTTTCCATGTAGCAGACAGCTGACGGCCATTGGTCATCCAGGTCATCCTCCTCTCCTCCCCGGGATGAAAGAACACTGAGGCAAAGAACTAACAGATGAGCTCAGGGTCATAGTCAAGGTGAAAGGAGATCACCGGCTCAATAGCAAACTGCTCCACCAAGTCCAGAGCCTCTCCAAAGTAGTCACAAAACTTGTCCTTCCGCATGTGATGCATGTCTATCCACTTGACATCCACGAAGGTATTCTGCTTGCTCTTGATCACATCCAGATAGATGAGAACCTGTTGCTTGGTACAGAACATCTCGGTGCCTCTGAGCATAGCCTGAGGATTCACATAGGGATTGATCCTCCGGCGTTCGACATACTCAGAGACAGAAATCTCGTCCATGCCCTTAGCAGGTTCCTTTTGCTTGCTGGCAGTGGCCTTGACATTGCGCTTGGGGGCATTGGAGCCCTCTGGGGCTTCATCTTGGGGGTTGTGCAGACGCTTGGAGCTAGTGTCACGACTGGGATTGGAACGACGAGAGCCACCACCTGAGACACAAAACGCAAAACACCCACGACAACCAAGAGGGATTAATGCAAAGACCACAACAAAGCAAAAGAAACATGCAGAAAGCACACATGATAATTGCCTAGAGAGAGATTTGATCCCTACGGTAGTACTGCCAAGGGCTGCGAAGCTAAGATAGTAGTACTGCTCTTAGACGCGGTAGTACCGTGTAAGGTCATGGTAGTACCGGGTCTAGGAGCGGTAGTACGAGCTTAGCACCTCAGCTAGCGCGGTAGTACCGCGTCTAATGAGCGGTAGTACCGCACGAGCTAGCACGGTAGTACCGCACCTGACGGGCGGTAGTACCGCAAGAGCGGTAGTACCGCACATCAGACATGGTAGTACCGCACCGTGTCAGATCTGAACAAGTTCAAATCTGAGAAAAGCCCGCGAAACCGTGGCGGTACTACGGTTAGACAAAGCTACCACAAGACAACATATCAAGTATGATTCCTACGCAACACGACTCTCCTACATCCTACTCTTGCATAGATTTGGCCTAAAATCTCAAGAACAACAAGTTTCTCCCCAAAAACCTAGAAGCAAGAGAACAACCAAGAAAAGAGGGATTTGGGGAAAAACCTTGGTCCATGGCAAGAGGAAGTGGTGGGGAACGATCCCATCGGTTGGAATCCGAGAAGAGTGGCCGGAGACGGAGATCCGGCGAGGGCCTCCGGCGCCGTTCTCGAGCGAGAGAGAGAGAGAGACGTGGGGAGAGAGACAAGTGAATGGGTATGGGGAGTTGGAACTCCCCTGCCCGAGTCATAACCCCCACACTCCCTCGACGGCGCGGTAGTAGCGTGCCCCAACGCGGTAGTACCGCCCGGCATGGTACTTCTGAAGTACCGTACCTGAGCGGTAGTACCGTGCTATGGCGCGGTAGTACCGTGCCTCTCAAAGCAGTAGTATCGTGGGCTCAAGAAGATGCACATTTCAAGCACATGAAAAACGGGGTCTTTGCACAAACACTCAGAGGCAACACGACACCACAAGACCACGCTACACACAAAGCCAGAAAGGCACACGACAAACGAAACAACCACGAGACACCACCTCTCCAAAGAGAGGGCCGTGGCCATAGCCACCTATGTTTGAGTCAATTGGTATGGCACCGCGAAGAATTATCCTTGGGTCCATGACCAAAACTCGTCTTTCAAGCACAAGTACCATCAAACATGGCTAATGTGAAAGACTTGATCAATTTATGCATAATGGGGGGAGGGAGAGTTCATTGAGAGAACATCACTCCCCCTATGTCCATGCCTACATCTAAACAAGACAACACGTTGAGTATGGTGGGGTGTGCAAGGGTTCAAGCAACATTGCTCGAATCAATGATATTTAGCTCATGCCTTAACTCGCGAAATCTTGCTTCATCCAAAGGCTTCGTGAAAATATCTGCAAGGTTATCATGAGTGTTGACATAGTTGAGATCGATCTCTCCTCGCCTAATGTGATCCCGGATGATGTGACACCGGATCTCAATATGCTTCGTCTTGAAGTGTTGCACCGGGTTGAGAGAGATCTTGATGGCACTTTCATTGTCACACCAAAGAGGCACTTTGTCACAAATGACACCGTAATCCTTTAAAGTTTGCCTCATCCATAAGAGTTGTGCACAACAACTACCGGCCGCCACATACTCCGCTTCGGTGGACAAGAGAGACACACACCTTTGCTTTTTGGAAGACCAACTTACCAAAGGCAACCAAGGAATTGGCACCCTCCGGAAGTGGACCTCCTATCCACTTTGTCTCCCGCCTAATCGGAATCCAAATACCCAACAAGCTTGAAGTTTGCTCCTCTTGGGTACCATAAGCCAAAGTTTGGGGTATGAGCCAAATATCAAAAGATTCGTTTGATCGCCACATAGTGACTTTCCTTAGGTGCGGCTTGAAACCGTGCACAAATTCCCACACTCAACATGATATCCGGTCTAGATGCACAAAGGTAAAGCAAGGAGCCTATCATGGAGCGATATACCTTTTGATCCACCGCTTTACCATTGGGATCTATGTCAAGTTGGCACTTGGTGGGCATTGGAGTGGAAGCCGGCTTGACATCACTTAGCTTGAATATTTTGAGCATGTCTCGAGTATATTTGGCTTGATTAATGAAGGTTCCTTCTCTTCTTTGCTTCACTTCGAACCCTAGAAAGAACTTCAACTCTCCCATGGAAGACATCTCAAACTTTGAGGTCATGAGAGCGGCAAATTCCTCATTGAAAGCTTTGTTAGGGGAACCAAAGATGATATCATCAACATATAATTGGCACACAAACAACTCCCCTTTGACCTTCTTAGTAAAAAGAGTGGGGTCGATTAGCCCAACTTCAAAACCACGGTCTTGTAACAACTCGGTAAGGTGGTCATACCACGCACATGGGGCTTGTTTAAGGCCATAGAGTGCCTTATCGAGTTGATACACATGATCGGGAAAGTAGGGATCCTCGAACCCGAGGGGTTGCTTGACATAAACCAATTCATTAATGGGACCATTAAGAAAAGCACTCTTCACATCCATTTGTTGTAACTTAAAGTTATGATGAGAAGCATAAGCAATCAACATGCGAATAGATTCAAGACGAGCAACGGGAGCAAAGGTTTCACCATAGTCGATACCCTTGACTTGGGAGTAGCCTTGTGCTACCAAACGAGCCTTGTTGCGAATGATAATCCCATGGGAATCTTGCTTGTTCTTAAATATCCACTTGGTTCCAATGACATTTTGGTTCCCCGTTGGTCTTGGCACCAATCTCCACACTTTGTTGCGCTCGAAGTTGTTGAGTTCTTCGTGCATGGCATTGAGCCAATCCGGATCTTCTAGCGCCTCATAGACCTTGTGGGGTTCCACAAAAGAGACAAACGCGTGATGTTCATAATAATTTGCTAATTGTCTACGAGTGCTTACCCCCTTTCTAAAGCTTCCAAGCACATTCGTCATGAGATGATCCTTGGTGGAGAGCTTGGAAGCAACCTTGGCGGCACGACGCTCTAATTCCTCCTCGGGGGTGAGACGAGGAGTGGTCAGTTGATCATCTTGAGCATCGTCTTGTGCTTGTTCTTAGTCTTGAACTTGCTCGGAGGAGAGAACTTGACCTTGGGCATCACTTGATGTGTCAACACCGTCTTGAGCGTGATCTTGCCCTTGGTCATGTTCTTGAGGATGAGGGCCTTCATGTTGTTCTTCGGAAGCGTGTGGGCCTTGGGTTGGTGATGGCTCCACTTGAGTGGAGCTTTGTCCTTCTCCTTCGGCCACAAGGGGTTCCTCAATGGGTGGGATAAAGCCAACACCCATTCTTCTTATGGCTTGGGGAGGAATTTCATCACCTACATCACAAGTGCCACTTTGCTCCACTTGGGAGCCGTTATTCTCATCAAACTCCACATTACACGTATCCTCAATAAGTCCTGTGGATTTATTGAGGACACGGTAAGCATGAGAGTTTGTAGCATAACCAACAAATATGCCCTCATAAGCTCTAGCCTAAAATTTAGACAATCGGACACCTTTCTTGAGAATGAAACACTTACACCCAAACACCCGGAAGTACTTGAGGTTGGGCTTGTTACCGGTGAGTATCTCATATGGAGTCTTGTTCAAGCCCTTGCGGAGGTAGAGCTGATTGGATGCATGACACGCGGTGTTGATGGCTTCGGCCCAAAAGTTGTACGGAGACTTGAACTCCGCCATCATGGTCCTTGCCGCATCCATCAACATCCGGTTCTTCCTCTCCGCAACACCATTTTGTTGAGGAGTGTAAGGTGCGGAGTATTGACGCTTGATCCCCTCATCACTAAGAAACTCATCCAAGGTGTAGTTCTTGAACTCGGTGCCGTTGTCACTTCTTATTGTCAAGATCTTTGCATTGTGTTGACGTTGTGCTTCATTTGCAAAGTCAATGACGGTTTGTTGGGTCTCGCTCTTCCTCTTGAAGAAATACACCCAAGTGTATCTTGAGTAGTCATCTACAATCACCAAGCAATACTTCCTACCCCCAAGACTATCGAAGGATGGAGGCCCAAAGAGATCCATGTGAAGGAGCTCCAAAGGCCTCTTTGAGTATATGATAGTCGTGGGAGGGTGAGCCTTCTCATGTAGCTTTCCTTCGATACAAGCACTGCAAGCACGATCTTTAGCAAAACTAACATTTGTTAGTCCACGGACATGGTCCCCCTTGAGGAGACTTTGCAAAGATCTCATATTGACATGGGATAAACGGCGATGCCAAAGCCATCCCACATCAACTTTAGCCATTAGGCATGTCGCGGTCTTAGTGGGTCACTCCGAAAAGTTGATCACATATAGACCGTTCTCGACATGCCCAACAAAGGCTACTTTAAGAGTCTTGCTCCACAAGAGGGCCACGGTATCGATATCAAAGAAAATGGCAAAGCCCATGATTGCAAGTTGACGAACGGAAAGTAAATTGTATGCAAGGGACTCAACAAGCATGACCTTCTTGATCGTGAGATCATGAGAGATGACCACCTTGCCAAGTCCCAATACCTTGGAGGATGACGCGTCACCCCACTCGACATTGGTGGGAATAGATGGAATCTTGTGCACGTCCACCACCAAGTCCTTGCTTCCGGTCATATGATTTGTAGCTCCGCTATCGAGCAACCATGATCCCCCACCGGAAGCAAACACCTACAAGAGATTAATGCTTGGTTTTAGGTACCCATTTTGTAATGGGTCCTTTGATGTTAGCAACAAGGGTCTTTGTAACCCAAATAGACCATTCAATGTATTCATGAAGAGAACCAACGAATTTGGCATAGGCATGCCCATCACTAGCACGACATAACACATAAGAAGGATTAAAGTCGCTGGCTTTGATGCGAGGAGTGACATTGCCCCTTTGGACAACGCCACCTGTCGGTGTCAAAACCGGCGAATCTCGTGTAGGGGGTCCCGAGCTGTGCGTCTAGGCGGATGGTAACAGGAGGCAGGGGACACAATGTTTTACCCAGGTTCGGGCCCTCTTGATGGAGGTAAAACCCTACGTCCTGCTTGATTGATATTGATGATATGGGTAGTACAAGAGTAGATCTACCACGAGATCAGAGAGGCTAAACCCTAGAAGCTAGCCTATGGTATGATTGTTGTTCGTCCTACGGACTAAAACCCTCCGGTTTATATAGACACTGGAGAGGGCTAGGGTTACACAGAGTCGGTTACAATGGTAGGAGATCTACATATCCGTATCGCCAAGCTTGCCTTCCACGCCAAGGAAAGTCCCTTCCGGACATGGGACGAAGTCTTCAATCTTGTATCTTCATAGTCCAGGAGTCCGGCCGAAGGTATAGTCCGGCTATCCGGACACCCCCTAATCCAGGACTCCCTCACCACCCTTCTCATTGTTCTTCTTCTTCTCCTCGGAGGCACTTTCTCCCTCTTTCACAAAGGTTTGCATGAGAGGAGGAGGTCGTTTGGTCTTGTCATTCTTCTTCTTGTTCTTGGAGTCGAGCACGTACCCAACCCCTTCCTTGGCTACAACTCCCTTTTGGTTGATCAAGAGATCGTTGAGGTTCTTCTTGCCTTGTATGCAAGTCGCAAGACCTCTCTCAAGTTTCTCCTTTAGCTTAGCGTTCTCCTCAACGAGATGCACATGCTCACAACACGGGTTAGTAGCATTTGCATTATCAATTAACATCATACGAGGAAAAGTGGCTTTTTCCTTGGTTAGCTTTACTTGAAGTTGATCATGAGACTCTTTGAGGCTAGCATGAGCACCCTTCAAGACCTTGTGAGCCTTGTCAAGTAGATCAAACTCCTCTTAGAGTCTAGCGAGATCAACCTCAAGTTCGGCCTTCTCGGAGTTTAGCACATGAGAAACAATGAGGACATGATCATAATCTTTCTTTAACTTAGCATGATCAACGTTGTGTGACTCCTCAAGAGCCAAATGAAGACCACCCTCTTCCTCAAGAGAATTGGAAAGATCCGAAATCTCATCGGCATAGTCACGACTATGCCCTTCCATGTTAGTGATGGTGTCTTCGTGAGCCTCGATCATGTCATTGGCTTCACCAAGTTGTTCCAAGAGAGCAACAAAGTGCTTCTTGGATTTTCCCTTGAGTTTGCTCATAAAGGCCTCAAACTCATTTGCCTCCACATTAGCTCCCTCAAGTTCATTAATGCCATCCATCGGAGAAGGATGATTAATGATGGTAGTTTTGATGTTGGGGGTTACCTTGTTGGTGGCTTTAGCCATGAGGCACTTGGCGGTGATGCTCTCATTGGGTGAGTCGAAGAGAGACACCCATGGAGTCGTTGCAATGGCAACGGAGGCCATGGCAACCGACTCATCACCTTCATCATCATCATGATCCTCATTGTAATCTTCTTATACCACCAATGCCTTGGGGGGAGTCTTCTTGGTGAAGTTGCTCTTGTTGGGGAACGACTTGGCCTTGTCCTTTCGGATGAGCTTGCCACCATTGTCTTCCCTCTTCTCATACGGGCACTCCGCAACAAAATGACTCACGTTGCCACAATTGTAGAAAGTCCTTACACGTTGCTTGCTCTTCGTGCCACTTGAGTTGTTTTTGCTGAAGTTTGGCCTCGAGTTTTTCTTGCTCCAAAATTGCCTTGAAGCAAGTGCCATGTGTTCATGATACGCATACTTCGTATCTTCGGGGTTGCTCTCCTCTTCTTCCTCTTCTTCTTCTTCAACGGTGAGCTTGGCCTTCAATGCAAGGTTAGGCTTCTTTGCCCTTTGAGAACGAAGCACCGCATTATCGGCGGTCTTGTCCAAAATGTTCATGGCCACAAACTCATCCAACACTTCGCTTGAGGTCAAAGTATGGAAATCCGGTCTTTGACGAATGACGGAGGACATGGCCTTGTGGTAGGGCATCATTGCCTTGAGGAATTTGCGCTTGATCCAATTGTCATCCGTGTCCTTGCTCCCGTGATCTCGTAGTGAGACCGCGAGTTTGGTTACTCTCCAATAAAGCTCACGAGGTTCTTCATCTTCTTTCATTGCAAACTCATCGGCCTCATCTTGCACCACTTCATAGTTGGAGCGTTGAATGCTTGCGCTTCCCCGGTAGAGAGAGACAACACAATGCCATGCATCTTTGGCCAAGGCGAAGGGACGAAGATGAGGTAGGTCTTCGGGTGGAATTGCATCTTGAATGATGAAGAGAGCATTCTCATTGAATTGATTATCCGCGGCTTCTCGGGGAGTGAAGTTGCTTGGATCATGCGGACAGAAACCTTCTTCAATGATTCTCCAAAGGTTAGTGTTCACACGATTTAAATGACGTTTAAAGCGATAAACCCAAGAATCAAAGTCCTCATTTTTCACAATCTTAGGGGGAGGACCGGCATGATTCAAATGAGTGGAAGGAACCGGTCCACCATAAACAAGTGGTGGTTCCACATGAGCAAATATGCCGGTGCCATTTTTACCACTAGAAGAAGGAGCCTTTTCACTACTAGCTTCCCCCTTATCGGAGATAGCATTCGTCACCTTGTCGGTGGGATCACCCACTTTCAACGGTGCGGTGGATAGTTTAAGCCCCTCAAGGAATTTAGTAAGCATGCTTTCAACCTCGGTTGTCATGGAGGTTTTCAATGTCTCCAAGGCCACATTGAACTCCTCACGAGAGACTGAGGTTCCCCATCGCCCGTAGATGAGGTCGGATTCGCACCGGAGTGTTCCTCCACACCGTCTACGGTATCAACCATACTCTTCGGACGGTAAAGTCCTTAATAAAGAGAGGAGGCTCTGATACCAATTGAAAGGATCGATATGGTTGACTAGACGGGGGGTGAATAGGCAACTAACAATTTTTAGCTTTTCTTTAGCAATTTAAACTTTGCATCAAAGTAGGTTGTCTAGATATGCAACTAGGTGAGCAACCTATATGATGCAACAAGGATAGGAACACAAGCAAGCAAATAATATGAAATAAATAAGCTTGCACAAGTAAAGGCACGAGATAACCAAGAGTGGAGACGGTGGAGACGAGGATGTGTTGCCGAAGTTCCTTCCCTTTGAGAGGAAGTACGTCTCCGTTAGAGCGGTGTGGAGGCACAATGCTCCCCAAGAAGCCACTAGGGCCACCGTATTCTCCTCACGCCCTCACACAATGCGAGATGCCATGATTCCACTATTGGTGCCCTTGGAGGTGGCGACCGAACCTTTACAAACAAGGTTAGGGCAATCTCCACAACTCAATTGGAGGCTCCCAATAACACCATGAAGCTTCACCACAATGGGCTATGGCTTCGCGGTGACCTCAACCGTCTAGGATGCTCAAACACCCAAGAGTAACAAGATCCGCAAGGGATTAGTGGGGGAAATCAAATATCTCTTGGTGGAAGTGTGGATCGAGGCCTTCTCAACCACTCCCGAGCAAATCAACAAGTTTGATTGGCTAGGGAGTGAGATCGGGCGAAAATGGAGCTTAGAGCAATAATGGAGCTTGGGGGTAGAAGAGGTAGGTCAATGGGGAAGAAGGAGACCCCTTATATAGTGTAGGACAAAGATCCAACCGTTACCCACCAACCAGCCCGCGGCCAGCGGTACTACCGCGCCTGGCCAGCGGTACTACCGCAGGGTCGCGCGGTACTACTGCTTGCAACCAAGCGGTACTACTGCACGGCAGTGCGGTACTACCGTACAGACCCACGGTACTGCCGCAACCCCAGCGACAGTAAAGATTAAATAGACGCGCAGGAACTGGGGGCGGTACTTCCGCAGGCGCGGTACTACCGCGCCCCCATTCGGTACTACCGCAAGGCAGAAAACCCCTATCCAGGGGGGGGGAGGAAACTTCCGTGCCTACTTCTGCAAAGAAACGGAAGTAGCAAAAACCCGACACAGTAGTACTGCCGAGGGGCGGTACTACTGCCTGACTGCATAGCGCGGTACTACCGCGCGGTGAAAGTGGTACTACCGCGGTAGGTGCGGATGTAAAAAATTACATCCGCCCCTACTACCACGAAGGGGCGGCACTAGCCTGGTGGGCAGCGGTAGTGCGGCTCCAGGGGAGCGGTACTACCGTGGGCACCTGCGGTACTAGCGCACCACCGCACGGTACTACCGCGGATGCCTACGGTACTACCGCTTTCCTGGGAGCAGTACTACCGCGACCAACCACAGCAGCCAGACAAGGGAGGCAGGAAAACCAAGGAAGCTCCAAGGGAAAAGGAGGGGACAAGAAGGAGCCGTGTACGTGATGATTCCACCCAAACCTTTCCAATGCGGACCCCCTCTTAATAGTACAGCTTTCCTATGACTCAAATCCACCAAAAAGAAACGTAGAAAAGACACTGTCTTCAGCAGTCTTCGAGGGGCACCCAACTGTCTTGTGCCTAGCAAAGAAGTGTCTGGAATACTCAAGGCACACGATTAGTCCGCAAATGCTTTGTCATCAATCACCAAAACACTTAGGGATAAATATGCCCTTACACTCAGGGGCTTAGCTGCGAACCCGTTTCGCCTAAGTTTTCAAAATCCTACCGAGTGGTGAGCCAGCCTCCCACTCGGGGGCTTAGCTGCAGTCCAGTACTCACCTAAGTTTGTAAAATCCTACCGAGTGGTGAGCCAGTCTCCCACTCGGGGGCTTAGCTGCAGTCCAGTACTCGCCTATAAGTTTAAAAAATCCTACCGAGTGGTGAGCCAGTCTCCCACTCAGGGGCTTAGCTGCAGTCCAGTACTCGCCTAAGTTTGTAAAATCCTACCGAGTGGTGAGCCAGTCTCCCACTCGGGGGCTTAGCTGCAGTCCAGTACTCGCCTAAGTTTGTAAAATCCTACCGAGTGGAGAGCCAGTCTCCCACTCGGGGGCTTAGCTGCAGTCCAGTACTCGCCTAAGTTTTAAAAAAATCCTACCGAGTGGTGAGCAATCCTCCCACTCGGGGGCTTAGTTGCAGTCCAGTGCTCGCCTAAGTTTAAAAATCCTACCGAGTGGTGAGCAATCCTCCCACTCGGGAGCTTAGGTGCAGTCCAGTACTCGCCTAAGTTTGTTAAATCCTACCGAGTGGTGAGCAATCCTCCCACTCGGAGGCTTAGCTGCAGTCCAGTACTCACCTAAGTTCAAAAATCCTACCGAGTGGTGAGCAACCCTCTCACTCGTGGGCTTAGCTGCAGTCCAGTACTCGCCTAAGTTTAAAAAATCCTACCGAGTGGTGAGCAATCCTCCCACTCGGGGACTTAGCTGCAGTCCAGTACTCGCCTAAGTTTGTAAAATCCTACCGAGTGGTGGGCAATCCTCCCACTCGGGGGCTTAGCTGCAGTCCAGTACTCGCCTAAGGTTTAAAATCTGCAATCATTTCCCTAGGAGCTGCACCACAAGTACAACGTACGCTCCATCCCTACTCGCAAGGGCGACGAGGTGCAGGTCGACTGCGGCCCTCTTCTCTGAGCTACGCCACAAATACAACGTGCGCTCCATCCTTGTCCGCAAGGACGACGAGGCGCAGGTCGACTGCAACCTTCTTCTTTGAGCTACGCCACAAATACAACGTACGCTCCATCCTTGTCCGCAAGGACGACAAGGCGCAGGTCGACTGCAACCTTCTCCTTTGAGCTACGCCACAGATACAACATGCGTTCCATCCTTGTCCGCAAAGATGACAAAGCGCAGTTTGATTGAAGTCTCCATTTCAAGGTTGCATCTCAAACACGAAGGTCATTCCAAATAGGGAGCAGATTCCAAAAGCAATCGCAAGCATACTCAAAAGCAGTTCGGATAAATCCTAAAGTTCCAACCGACAAATCAAAAGTATTCAAGCATCAAGACCGAAGGAGTTTAATGGTTACAACAACCACTCAGCATTCCGAGGCAAATTTAAGACAGGTTTAAATCTCATAGTTTGTTCACTCGGCAGGAGGAGGGCTGGCGGGTTCGATGAATTCGTCCAAGTCGATCCCATCTGCGATCCGAGTGGCAGCAGCGATGAAAGTCTCCATAAAGGACTGGAAGTCATGCCTTTTGGTGTTGGCGACCTTGATCGCCGCCAGCTTGTCTTCACGAGCTTCCTTGTAGTGGACCCTTACCAAGTACAACGCCACATCGGCACCACACTGGGCAGAGAACTTCTTCCACTCTAGCACTCGACCAGGAATCTCGTTGGGCCGAGTCATCAGAGATTTGAGGTCATTTTGAAGTGTCGCCCTTGGCCAGAGTGATGAGTCGATCCATGAAACTGCCACCTTCAGACGAGTGAGGTAACTTGTGGCGCTGGCGACACGGGATTCCAGTCAAAGCACATTCATGGCAGCCTTGTCGCCGACCGGAGAATCGATAGGGTCTAAACCCATCTCGATCCGTCCAGTTTCCTCGTCAAAGTTTTGGCAGAATTCTGTAGTCAAAGAGTTAGTGAGTCGACTGGACAGGATTAGCTTGCAAGCAGTAAAGCAGTCGGATTAAAAGGAGTACCTTCCAGCATAAGATAGAGCTTCTTGGCAAGAGTTCTCAGATAGGCTTATGTGTCATTTCTCTTACGGACTGCGGACTCCAACTTCTCATTCAGAGCAATCTTATCCTTCTTCAGACGAGTTACCTCTCGGTTGGACTCATTGAGAGAGGACTTCAGCTTTTTTACCTCTCCTTCCAACACTCCGACCGAAGCCAGCTTCTGGTCTGCAAGGGCAGTCTTATCTTGAGCTTCCTTCTGCGTAGCTGCAAGGTCCAAGACCTTCTTCTCCAGAGCCAACCTCATTTTCTCTGCAAAAGAAGCAATCGGATCGAACAAGATATCGAAGAAATATCTTAAAAGACGATCGATGTGAACAGTTGACAGGCAGTTACCTTCCATACCAGCAGCTTCATCTTGAGCTTTCTTCAACTTTTGTTGGGCCAGCTCCAAGTCGAGGTTGAATTGCCTCTACTTCTCCTCAAATTCAGCAAACTTAGAAATGAGAGTACAAGATTTCTGCAGAAGGTAAAAGACCTGTCAATTGACAGGACCAAAGATTATTTACTTCCGAGTGAATAAAACTTGAAATTTTACTCAGACCCCAGTCGACTGCCTGTGGTCGACTGCGGTCTCGGAGACTACACCCAGCGGGTGCACTTGGCGTGCCCCCACTGATTCAGACCCCGCTCGACCGGTCTGCCCGGGTCGAGTAAAAAAATATTCAGACCCCGGCCGACTGCCAGCAGTCGACCGTGGTCTCGGGGACTACACCTAGTGGGTGCACATGACGTGCCCCCACTGGTTCAGATCCCACTCGACCGGTCCGCCCGGGTCGAGTGGAAGAAAGTAAAAAGTACTCAGATCCCAGTCGACTACACCCAGTGGGTGCACTTAGCGTGCCCCCACTGGTTCAGATCCCACTCGACCAGTCCGAGTGGAAGAGCGCAAGTGCTAGAGACAACAAAACACCCAGTGGGTGTACAGATTCGACGCAAACAATAAGAGATCGTATGAAAGAAAATATTTCAGGTAGCATATCCTAATAGAACAAGGTCAGTCGAAAGTCTACTTACCTGGACATTGGCCCGAAGAGCCGCGCTGGCATCGTAAACAGCCTGGCTGTTCTCGTGCACCGTCTTCATCCGCTCCATCATCACGTTAGCCTGACGGATGGCCTCCACAGCCGCGTCCGACTGGTTTTACGAAACATGGTAGTTGGTGAAGAAGGGGTCAGACGAACCAGGTGCGGCAGCTTGGAGCTCTGAAGCATGAGGTTGGACGATTGAAGGAAACACCGGTACAATCAACGGTGCAGGGCGCTCACTCGACAATGGAACAGCGAAAGTTATAGAGGCCCCACCTGTGTCTTCAGATTGCCAGACGGTTGGTGTTGTCATCGGTCCCTGCTGAGACGTCTTGCCAGCTGTTACTTTTTTGTTCTTTCTGGGCCTAGGGGCCACATCTTCATCATCATCCGGAAGATCGATGACGTTGGGTGGGGCTGCAGATAAATCAGTCGACCCCAAGTGAATCGCCAGAATTTAATCGACCAAATAATCAAGAACAAGATCATGAGAGTTTTACCTGGGTTGGAGGTAACCGCGTCTTCCATTTCCTCGTCTCGGTATTGGTAGGAAGAAGTTTCAGATGTAGCAGCACTGCAGATGTCAACATTCAGTCGGTTATGTTCTGTTGCTCGAGTCGACCAAAAGATCGGGTCAGATGAATACCCGGAGATGGTGGGGATGGTCACTTTGATTCTGGGCAAAGCCTTCGGTGGTTTGGAGGAGGTGGCCTTCAATGCTTTTGGCGCAGGAGGCGGCGCAATCTTGAGCAGTTTCGATACCTTCTCAGTCGGCGCTGGGGAAGACGTCCGAGGGCGCTTCGAAGATTGCCCAGTCGGTGCGGCCGCCAGGTCAAGGGTGCTCGCCGGGTCGTGAGCGTGCTTCGACCTCCTCTCTCTGTGAGGAGGCGAGTCGACCTCTTCTTCATCACTCGAGTCGTCGCTCTCCTCGTCCTCCTCTGCATCCGAGTGCCACTCGCCACTTGATACGTCTCCAACGTATCTATAATTTTTGATTGCTCCATGCTATATTATCTACTATTTTGGACTATATTGGGCTTTAGTTTCCTCTGTTATATTATTTTTGGGACTAACCTATTAACCGGAGGCCCAGCCCAGAATTGCTGTTTTTTGCCTATTTCAGTGTTTCGAAGAAACAGAATATCAAACGGAGTCCAAACAGAAAAATCCTTTTTGGAACGTGATTTTCTTCTTGGATAAGACCCAGGATACTTGGACCCAACTCCAAGAAGTATCGGAGGCGGTCACGAGGGTAGGGGCGCCCCCCCTACAGGGCGCGCCGCCTGCCTAGTGGGCCCCTCGCTGCTCCACCGACGTACTCCTTCCTCCTATATATACCTACGTACCCCCAAACGATCAGAACAGGAGCCAAAAACCTAATTCCACCGCCGCAACTTTCTGTATCCACGAGATCCCATCTTGGGGCCTGTTCCGGAGCTCCGCCGGAGAGGGCCGTCATCATGGAGGGCTTCTACATCATCATAGCCTCTCCGATGAAGTGTGAGTAGTTTACCTCAGACCTTCGGGTCCATAGTTAGTAGCTAGATGGCTTCTTCTCTCTTTTTGGATCTCAATACAATGTTCTCCCCCTCTCTTGTGGAGATCTATTCGGTGTAATCTTCTTCTTTTGCGGTGTGTTTGTTGAGACCGATGAATTGTGGGTTTATGATCAAGTCTATCTATCAACAATATTTGAATCTTCTCTGAATTCTTTTATGTATGATTGGTTATCTTTGCAAGTCTCTTTGAATTATCCGTTTGGTTTGGTCAACTAGATTGGTAGTTCTTGCCATGGGAGAAGTGCTTAGCTTTGGATTCGATCTTGCGGTGTTCTTTCCCAGTGATAGAAGGGACAGCAAGACACGTATTGTATCGTTGCCATCGAGGATAACAAGATGGGGTTTATTTCATATTGCATGAATTTATCTCTCTACATCATGTCATCTTGCTTAAAGCGTTACTCTGTTTTTAACTTAATACTCTAGATGCATGCTGGATAGCGGTCGATGAGTGGAGTAATAGTAGTAGATGCAGAATCGTTTCGATCTACTTGTCACGGACGTGATGCCTATATACATGATCATGCCTATATATTCTCATAACTATGCTCAATTCTGTCAATTGCTCAACAGTAATTTGTTCACCCACCGTAGAAAACTTATGCTCTCGAGAGAAGCCACTAGTGAAACCTATGGCCCCTGGGTCTATTCTCATCATATCAATCTCCATCACTTTTATATTGTTTTGCTATTTACTTTGCTTTTACTTTTTACTTTGCATCTTTATATCAAAAATACCAAAAATATTCTATCTATCAGATCTCACTCTCGTAAGTGACCGTGAAGGGCTTGACAACCCCTAATTGCATTGGTTGTGGGTAGCTATCGCTTTGTGCAGGTACGAGGGACTTGCGCGTGGCCTCCTACTGGATTGATACCTTGGTTCTCAAAAACTAAGGGAAATACTTACGCTACTCTGCTGCATCATCCCTTCCTCTTCGGGGAAAACCAACGCAAGCTCAAGACATAGCAAGAAGGATTTCTGGCGCCGTTGCCGGGGAGTCTACGCAAAAAGTCAACATACCAAGTACCCATCACAATCCCTATCTCCCGCATTACATTAGTTGCCATTTGCCTCACGTTTTCCTCTCCCCCACTTCACCCTTGGCGTTTTATTCTCCCTCCTCCTTCTCCTTCTCCTTTTCCGTTTGCCTTTTTCTCGCTTGCCTTTTGTTTGCTCGTGTGTTGGATCGCTTGCTTGTCGCTATGTCTGAAATTGGGGAAGTTATCGCCGATATGGGCTGTCGGTGTCAAAACCGGCGGATCTCGGGTAGGGGGTCCCGAACTGTGCGTCTAGGCCGGATGGTAACAGGAGACAAGGGACACGAAGTATTACCCAGGTTCGGGCCCTCTTGATGGAGGTAAAACCCTACGTCCTTCTTGATTAATATTGATGATATGGGTAGTACAAGAGTAGATCTACCACGAGATCAGAGAGGCTAAACCCTAGAAGCTAGCCTATGGTATGATTGTTGTTGTCTATGTTGTCCTACGGACTAAAACCATCCGGTTTATATGGACACCGGATAGGGTTAGGGTTACACAAAGTCGGTTACAATGGTAGGAGATCTGAATATCCGTATCACCAAGCTTGCCTTCCACACAAGGAAAGTCCCTTCCGGACACGGGACGAAGTCTTCAATCTTGTATCTTCATAGTCCAGGAGTCCGACTGAAGGTATAGTCCGGCTATCCGAACACCCCCTAATCCAGGACTCCCTTAGTAGCCCCTGAAGCAGGCTTCAATGACGACGAGTCCAGCGCGCAGATTGTCTTTGGCATTGCAAGGCGGGTTCCTCCTCCAAGTACTTCATAGAAGATTTTGAACACAAAGATAGTGTCCGGCTCTGCAAAATAAGTTTTCCACATATTGCCATAGAGAGAATAATATTTACACAAATCTAATCTGCTGACATATTCCGTAGCGTGACACACCACGGCCAAGCCTTTATCCGAGTCGTTTCATTATCCCACCTCAGCGTGTCATACGAGGCGGTTTCCTTGGCACGTCTTGTTAAAGCAGAGATCGTGTCCCCTTATTCTGGGATTCTCATCAATACGGGCGTGGGTAACCCAACCGCTTCTGGGACTCCTAGATTATAGGCAAGCCGAAACGGACACGGAGAGGACGCTTGATATTCACCCTCTTTATAAAGGGACAAGGCTTTTTATTTTTCCCTCCCGTGCTCAATCGAATCCTTCCCCCGCCTCAAGCTAAAACGCCCAAAGACCAGGTCAGGTGCTCCGAACCTTCAGTCATGTCCGGATCTAGCCTTCAAGGCCGATGGGTGCCTTCCTCCGTCACGGAAGAAGACATCAAAAAGTTGAGGGAGGCTAGATATCTGACCGCTGAGATTTTGCATCGGCTGCCTCCCCGGGGGCAGGCCGTCCCTTCCCCCGAACCCAGCGAGAGCGTCGTGTTCGTCTCCCACTTCCTCTGAGGTCTAGGCCTTGCTTTGGATCCTTTCGTCAGGGGCTTGATGCTTTACTACGTGCTAGATTTCCATGATCTAGCTCCGGACTCCTTTCTTCATATCACGACATTTATTGTCGTGTGTGAGGCCTTCCTCCGAGTTACCCCTCACTTCGGCCTGTGGCTCAAGACCTTTGAAGTAAAGCCGAAGACGATTGAGGGGCAACATGCAGCGTGTGGAGGTGCTATGGGACCGGCGGACCGAGTCCCTTTCGGTTCGGCGGGGGCGAGGGTTGCACGAAGAGCGGATCGTGGCGAAGCACACGAGCAGTTTACCCAGGTTCGGGCCGCACGGATGCGTAAAACCCTACTCCTGCTTTGTGGTTTGTATTGAGTTCTTGCTCGGGAGCGCGGAGTGCTACAGTACACCCCAGCAGCTAACGAGACCGAGCATGAGTGTTCTCTTCCTCCCTCTCTACGTTGCGCATGGGCCTCCTTTTATATGCTCAAGGGGTCACCGACAGGTGGCAACGTAGACAAGGGTAAAAATGGAAAGGTGTTGCGGTTGGTACAACTACCTGCTACAGTGTATCATACCTAACCCTGACGGCAGGGGACAAAGGCATTAAATGCCTGTCTGCGTCGCTCAAATAGTGCAAAAGGGACCGTCAGGGACGCCACCGCTCGCCACGATGGCAATCTTGTCAGCGCCGCTTGCCACCGCGCACCGCTGGCTGCACAGCCTCCCGCCACATACGCCTGGAAGGGTCCCAGAGCGACACGTTGGTGGATGTGCTGGAGCGCGGACACAGAGTGGTGGCTTGCCGCGGCAAGCGCCTTGCCGCGGTCATTGTCTTGTCGCGTCCGGGAGCTTGTCGCTCACCGGGCCTTGCCGGGGCGCGTGGCGCGTCGCGGCAAGTTCCTTGAGATGCCTTGGTTGGCCTTCCCGGCAAGCTCCTCTTGCCGGGGTCTTGTCTCCTTGGCTTGGATACTTTGTCCTTGAATGGCTCCAAAGGAACCATGGAGGACCTTGGCGGTCACCCGGCAAGCCTTGCCGCGGGATGCTGCGACTGCCTGTGCACAAGTTCGGGATACTAGGGTACCCCTACTCTAGTACACCGACAGGAGCCCCCGGGCCTGGGCCATACACGGTGCTGAGCACTGTTGGGCCAGGCCCAAAACAGGTCACGGGCACGCGCGGCCTGGGTTACGCCGTATCTCTCCCCGAATGGCACGCGTTGAATGCGGCGTCGTGGGATAGATCGTGGGTGGTTTCTTTATTCGGAAAGGCGGAACGTCCGCCCCCTCCCTCTTTGTAAGCATGGGAAACAGGGGTAGTTCGCCCATTCGCCGGTTGCTACTCCAATCTCGGAAACCTCCGCCGCTGCCTCGTCTTCCCAAAGCTGAAAGAGAGCAGCGCCCCGCCCCCCATCGCCACCAGCACCACCAACGCCGTCGACCTCCTCCACCACTTCCGCCATGGCTCCGAGAGCCGACAAAGGGAAGGTTGTGAAGTCGACCGAGGCGCAGCGGCTTGCGGCGCTGCGAAAGGAGCGGGCAATCTTCCCCCCCAAGCTCGCCGCGAGGGAGCTGAGGGAGAATTACTATCTCTTCTGGTCGACGGAGACGCGAGCGCATCCGCGCACGAAGGTACTTCCAGCTGCCGCTTGGAAAATGGCTCCAAACGGATATCCTTTCTTCGCCTTGTTCTTCTACTGCAGGCTCTGCCCGCCCTTCTCTGAGTTTTTCTGCGATATTATGAACACCTACGGGTTCCGCCTCCTTGACTTCACCCCCAATGCTGTTCTGACCATGGCAGTTTTCGCACATCTCTGTGAAAACTTTGTCGGAGTCTATCCCAATGTAGCCCTTTTTCGCCACTTCTTTTTGGGTATTTGCTTGACTTTTCTCACTTTTCCGGCAATCAGACCCATCTGCTGCGGAGCCGATGGAGACCGAGGTTGCTGCCGACGACGCCGCTGCCACTGAAGAAGCAGCCGACACTGATGATCCCGCCGGCGACGAGGCCGCCAAAGCTGCCGCCGCAGCAGCTGACGAGGGGTCTGGCGATCGCACTGACGACCCTGAGGCCGCAGGAGCGCTAGGCGCTACGTCGACCGCCGACCCATTCGCTGCTGCCGCAGTGCCAGGCTCCGAAGAGCCCCAGCCAAGCGTCTACTTGCAGGCCGGCGATGGCGTCTTCATCTACCTCCCCTGGGCGTCAAGCTCCAGGGCGCCGGTCGAGGGAGAGAGCTTTGATGGAGAGGTGCTTGCCTCCGCTGGGCTGACGCTAGTTGATGCACCGAGCAGTAGCAGCGGCGAGCTTGAGGAGGATCGGCTGCTGCGGAAGCTGTTGTCGCTCTACCACGCGCGGCAAGCCAAGCTGGAATCCCACGAGGCGCTTGTCGCGAAGGCGGGAGCGGACATCGAGAAGCGCGTGGAGGTGCTCCGGGGTCTCAACCAGGAAGCTCTCCGGTCCCTGGCAGAGGAGCGGGAGCAACTCGCCGAAGAGCAGAAGGCCTTCTTCCTCAAGAAGGCCGAAGTTGAAGAGCAACAGCGGCTTGCCGCTGAGAAGCTGTCTGCGCAGGAGGGCGAGCTGGCGCAGCGGAAAGTTAACCTCGACAGCCACGAGGAGGAGCTTGCCGCGCGTGAGCAAAAATTCGGCGGAGCCCTTAAGCAAGCAGAGGATGCTGCCGCAGTTGCTGAGGCCGCCAAGAAGGAGCTGGAGACGAAGGTGGCGCAGCTGGAGGCCGATCTCAAGGCGAGTGGTGAAGAGCTTGCCGCGCTCAAGCGTGAGCGGGAGAAGGACGCCCACACCAACGCAGATCTGCAGGCTCGTCTCGCCGAGAAGGGCAAAGAGCTTAGCGCCGCCAAGGACTCCAACACAGATCTTGAGTTGAGGCCGACCACTTTGACCAAGACGCTGGAGAAAGTGGAGCACTGGACGGAGGGTCTCGTGAGTGCTGCCGCAAATATCGACAGGGAGCTGGCGCAGCTGGGGGTGGAGGATCTCGGGTATCCCTCTGATGAGAACCTCCAACCCAGCGCCAAGCTCACCTTGTTCTTCAGAGGCGTGGCGACGGCCCTCCGGCGGCTCTGGGAGAAGATCCCAAAGCAGCCGGCCAACGAGTCGCGCAAGATCTGCGCGGGAGCTCTTCAAAAGGTGTTGGTGAAGGTGGCCTTCCGCAACCCGGGCCTCAACCTCACCAACGTCCTCAAGACCCTGCTGCCGGATGCTGATCTAGAGGCGGTCAAGACCCTTGTCGCACCCATTGTGGATAAGGTGAGCGGGATCAAGAGGATTGACGGCGATCGCATAGACTAGGCCACCCGTTTCTTCTTTTCTTGTCGCTGCTGGTCATGTTATGAGAACAATCTGTTAGAGCCGCGACAAGCTACCTTGTAATATAACTCTATTCTGGGTAATGATTGCAATGTTATTCCCTTTACTTGATTCCTCCCTTTGTATGTTTTTGCCCTACGCTTTTAGGGAACTTGCTGGTGCAGGCACCTTAGCCGCGAGCGCTGAGTGCGGGACGTCAGCAGCCTGCTGGCGGTGCCGCTACCGACAAGAAACCTTGTCGCAACTAGTCGCAGCTCACTTAAGTTGTTGAGCGGACTCGAAACAAAGTAAGGGCGCAACTAGCTACGAGTTGGTTCCTCCGCGCACAGGTTTTCCATACAAAGTGCGGTCGTTCAAGGGAGATAACTTAAAAATAAAAAATCTGATTGCTCAAACTTTGTCAACTTAGCTTTTCTGTTGTTTGCTTCCCGGTAAGGCGAGACTTTCTTGAACGACGCCTGGTCCATACCATTATCTTCTCCTTTCCCCCCGGCAAACTTGTGGGCGAGGGAACCTTCCTTTCCTTGAGAAAAAATAAAGAGGAGAAAATAAAGATATGGAGCCTTACGGCTCGTTATTGCTTACCGGGGAGTGGGTGCTGCACAAAGTGTCAGATCACATATGCAAAAAATAGAAAGCATGAAATTGACAAGATGTGCAGAGCACATGAGCTTTACTTATGCACGGGGTCTGTGCCCGGCTTTGTACAAAGGATTACATGCAACAGCGGCAAGACTTGTACAAAAGGTGGTTGCCGGAACAGGTTCCGGCAACCGTGCCTTACGGGTAAAACTTAGGAAGATGCTCAATGTTCCAGGAATTGCTCACCGGAATGCTATCTTCGGTCTCAAGGCGGACAGCGCCAGGCCTAGTGACTCGTTTCACCCGGTAAGGGCCTTCCCACTTCGGCGTCAACTTGTTGGAATTCTTGGTGGACTGAACACGCCAAAGAACAAGGTCGCCTTCCTCGAGACTTCTGGCGTTAACTTTGCGGCTATGGTAGCGGTGCAAAGCTTGCTGGTAGCGAGCAGCTCGCACAGCAGCCTGAAGACGGTATTCCTCAAGGAGTAGCGCGTCATCTTGTCGCAGCTGCTCTTGCTCAAGCTCATCATAAGCGAGCACTCGAGGGGACCCGTATACGAGTTCCGTGGGGAGAACTGCCTCTGCTCCATAGACTAGAGCGAAAGGTGTCTGGCCAGTGGCTCGGTTTGGCATCGTCCTAATTGACCAAAGAACCACCGACAGCTCCTCGATCCAGTTTCTTCTGCACTTGTGCAGCCTGTCGAAAGTCCTGGTCTTGAGCCCACGCAGCACTTCAGCATTTGCCCTCTCCGCTTGACCGTTGCTTCTCGGGTGAGCAACAGAAGCGAAGCAGACCTTGGCGCCAAGATCTTGGACGTACTGCATGAAGGTGCGGCTCGTGAATTGCGTACCGTTGTCGGTGATTATCCTGTTAGGGATCCCGAAGCGGCAAACAATCGACCTGAAGAACTTGACTGCTGACTGTGCCGTCACCTTCCTCACTGCTTCCACTTCCGGCCACTTTGTGAACTTGTCGATTGCAACGTACAAGTACTCAAAGCCCCCGACTACTCGGGGAAAGGGGCCGAGGATGTCGAGCCCCCAGACCAAAAATGGCCAGAATAAAGGGATCGTCTGGAGAGCTTGAGCTGGTTGGTGTATCTGCTTGGAATGGAACTGGCACGCTTCACACTTGGTTACTTGTGCAGTTGCATCCTGGAGGGCTGTCGGCCAAAAGAAACCTTGCCGGAATGATTTGCCGGCAAGTGCTCTTGCGCCAATGTGGTGACCACATATGCCTCCATGTATCTCTGCCAACAGCTTTTGTCCGTCTTCCCGGTGAATACACTTCAATTTCACACCGTTGAGTCTTTTTTTGTACAGTGTGTTGTCGACAAACTGGTACATACTTGACTGCCGGGCTACTCTTTCCGCTTCTTCTTGCTCTTCGGGAAGTTCTCCTGTCTGAAGGAAACGGACAATCTGCTGTGCCCCTGCTGGAGCTTGTGGCTCGACAACAAGGACTAAAGGCAAATCTGCTGCTGCGGGAACATCCGCTTCTACGGCGAGAACCTGCGGCTCTGCCGGAGCTTGACATTCCCCGGCAAGCTTGCCGGAGCAAAACTTGTCGGGAGTTTGTGCTTCAACGGAACAAACCCTAGGGCTTGCCGGAGCAGACTGCTCCTCAGCGCTCTTGGCGTTGATCTTGGGGACCTTCTTGGCGGCGGCTTCGGGAAGCTCTGCCGGAAAATAGTCACCAGAAACCAACTTCCTCTTCTTGCTCTGTCCAGTTGATGGCGTTACAGACGGTTGAGTCAGCTTGAGCACAAAGATCCCTGGTTCCACAGGTAACTTAAGTGCGGCGCACTTTGATAGGCCATCGGCAATGGCGTTCTGAGCTCTTGGAACATGCTCCATCTGTAGGCCGTCCAAATGCTCTTCTAGCTTTCTCACTTCGTCGACGTAGGCTTCCATCAACGTACTCTGATAGCTCTTGTTCACTTGGCGGATAACAAGCTGCGAGTCACCCCTTACAATGAGCTTCTTGATCCCAAGGTCTGCCACGATCCTAAGACCGGCAAGCAAGCCTTCATACTCTGCGGTATTGTTTGTTGCTTGCTCCTTGGGAAAGTGCATCTGGACTACGTACTTGAGGTGCTCTCTGGTGGGTGCGACAAGCAGCACACCAGCGCCGGCGCCTTGCAGCGAAAAGGCACCATCAAAGTACATTAGACACTCTTTGCTTGCTTCCTCGACGGGGATGCTCGTTTTTGGAATTTCTTCATCTGGTGTTGGCGTCCATTCTGCTACGAATTCTGCCAATGCTCTGCTTTGGATAGTAGAAGTACTCTCAAACTTGAGGCCAAAGCTTGACAGTTCCAGTGCCCACTCAACAATTCTGCCTGTCGCTTCTGGATTCTATAGTATCCTCTTCAGCGGAAAACGAGTGACAACTGTGATCTCATGTGCTTGGAAGTAATGGCGCAGCTTTCTCGAGGCCATGAGAAGGCCGAAAAGCAATTTCTGCATGCCAGAGTACCTTGACCTAGCCCCCTGCAGAAGGGAACTGACAAAGTAAACTGGGCGCTGTACCATTCTCTTCTGTATCTCCTCGCGCGTCTGCGCAGATCCATCCTTGTCGGGACCAGACCTTGTCGGGGAAGCCCCCTGCTTGTCGCTGGATGCGCCTGCCGTGGTTGCTAGCTCGTCATCTGCCTCTCTCTCTGCTACTAACGCAGCACTAACCACTTGATTGGTTGCTGCTATATACAGCAGCAACTTCTCTTGTGGCTTAGGTGCGACAAGTATTGGAGTGGAGGATAGGTATCTCTTCAAGTCTTGCAGCGCAGCCTCCGCTTCCGGAGTCCATTTCATTGGACCTGCCTTTTTCAATATTTTGAAAAACGGCAGGGCGCGCTCAGCAGACCTAGAGATAAACCTGCTGAGAGCAGCCACGCAACCGGCAAGTCTTTGTACATCCTTGATGCGCTTTGGTGCTTCAATCTGCTCAATGGCCTTGATCTTGTCAGGATTGGCTTTGATTCCCCGCTGAGACACGAAGAACCCGAGAAGCTTGCCGGAGGGGACTCCAAACACGCACTTCTCGGGGTTGAGCTTGAGGCTGATCTTGCGCAGATTTGCAAAGGTCTCGTCTAAATCTTGAATCAGAGTTGCCTTGTCCTTGCTCTTGACCACTATGTCATCCATGTAGGCTTCCACATTTTTGTGTATTTGTGGCTCAAGAGCGACATGGACTACCCTTGCAAATGTTGAACCAACATTTTTTAAACCGAAAGGCATCCATATGAAACAGTACGTGCCACATGGAGTGATGAATGCGGTCTTCTCCTCATCCTCTTCTGCCATGAAGATCTGATGGTATCCTGAGTATGCGTCAAGAAATGAAAGCAAGTCACATCCGGCCATGGAGTCAACAATCTGGTCAATGCGCGGCAAAGGAAATGGGTCTTTGGGACAAGCTTTGTTAACATCGGTAAAGTCGATACAAAGTCTCCATTTCCCGTTCGCCTTGCGCACGACTACAGGATTGGCCAACCACGTAGGATGGAGCACTCCTCTGACAAGGCCTGCTGCTTCCAACTTCTTGATCTCTTCTGCGATGAATTCTTGGCGCTCCACTGCTTGCTTCCTGACCTTCTTCTTGACGGGCCGCGCACGAGGACAAACGGCAAGATGGTGCTCAATTACTTTCCTGGGAACACCGGGGATGTCAGACGGTTGCCACACAAACACGTCGACGTTCGCCCGCAGGAAAGCAATGAGCGTGCTTTCCTATTTAGGGTCGAGAGTGGCACTGATGGTGAAGGTACCACCAGTGCCGTCCTCCTTGGCGGACACCTTCTTGGTCTCTGACAGAGCTGCCATTGTCTTCTTACACTTGCCGGTGGAGCTCGATGGTGCGTCCTCGACGGCAGCGCAGCACTCCGAAGAGGTGCGCTTGCCGGAGTGGGCATCAGAACTCTTGCCGGACTTGGTCTTCTTCTTCCCCCCGGGAGCTTCAACGGCAGGTGACTTGCGATCTGTTGCGGTTGCCGCTTCCCGGTAGATCTTGTCGGCGCAGATAAGAGCATCCTTCTTGTCGCCAGGGACAGAGATGATGCTTATCGGGCCTGGCATCTTCAGCATGTTGTATGCGTAGTGAGAGGCTGCCATGAACTTGGCGAGTGCTGGACGGCCGAGTATCCCATTGTAAGGCAATGGAAAATCGGCAACGTCAAAAGTGACCCTCTCAGTCCTGAAGTTCACCTCGTTGCCAAATGTTACTGGCAACGTGACCTTCCCCTTCGGCTTGCTCCTTCCCGGGTTGATTCCTTGGAATGTGCCGGTCTCTTCAAGCTCGCTGTCAGGGATCTGGAGTTTGTGGAGTACAGCGGAGGAGATCAGGTTCAAGCCGGCCCCGCCGTCAACTAGCATCTTAGTGACCTTGAGGTTGCGGATAGTTGGTGAAACCAACATCGGCAAGCACCCGACCGCAGTTGTGCGATCAGGGTGGTCCTCAATATCAAAGATGATAGGCGTGCTGGACCATTTCAGAAGCTTGCGTGACTCGACAGGTGGTTCCGCCGCATTGACTTCCCGCACCCACTGCTTGAGTTGGCGGTGCGAAGTATGCAGAGAAGCACCGCCGTCAACGCACAAGACCTCTGTGGCTTTCTGGAACTCCTGCTCACTGGTCTCGGCACCATCCATGTCTTCGTCGTCGTCGTCTTCATCCTTGTCGCAGCCGCGGGGAGGTCTGTCTCCTTGCCGCTGCTTGGCCTTGCCGCGGCGTCCTCCCCGGCTGGCGCGCTTCTTGCCGGATTCTTCAGCGCCTCCTTGGGCCCTCTCCTTGTCACGTTGCTCGTATTCAGCCTTTTGCTGCTGGACAAGCTGCTCGACCTTCTTGCAGCTCTGGAGGTCATGGCCCTTGGTGCGGTGGATCTTGCAGTACTGCTTGTCGGTGCCGTCCTGCTTGTCGGCGACCGCCACAGTCTGGCAGTTGGTGCATGCGGCAATCTCCTTGCCGGAGCTACCAGCTTTGGCTTTCTTGGCGCCACCTTCGTTGCCGGACTGCTCAATGACTAGCACATCTTTGCTTTTCTTCTTCCTGTTGTTCCGCCGCCGGTTTTTCTTTGCCGGGGCAGCATCCTCGCTGTTAGATCCTCCTGCTCCTGTATTCTCTCCGGGGAGTTTCCTCCCTTCCTCAGCACGTGCACACTTGTCGGCCAGGGCATACAGCTCACTGACGTCTCTGATCTTGCACATCGCCATCTCCTCCCGCATCCTGCGGTTACGCACGTTCTGATGGAACGCGCTGATGACCGCGGCAGGGTGGACATCTGGGATGTTGTGCTGTACACGGCTGAATCTCTGAATGTACTTGCGCAGGGGCTCTCCTTCCTTCTGGGCGAGCAGATGAAGGTCACTCTCTTGGCCATGAGGTTTGTGGCCGCCTGTAAAGGCGCCGACAAACTGATGGCATAGGTCTGCCCAGGAGGATATGGAGTTGTCCGGCAAGTGCATGAGCCAGGACCTGACGTTGGGCTTGAGCACCAGCGGGAAGTAGTTGGCAAGGATCTTGTCGTCCCGCCCCCCGGCAGCCTGCACCGCGATGGTGTAGATGCTGAGGAACTCCGACGGATGCGACTTGCCGTCGTACTTCTCTGGTACGTCTGGCTTGAAATTCTTCGTGCTGGGCCACTGGACTTGCCGCAGCTCACGAGTAAACGCAGGGCAACCTACCACGTACGGCAAGTCGCCTGGTTCCCCTGGCGCATGCATGTCGACAGAGGGCCCAGCGCACTGGTCCGATTGACGTCGCGCTTCTCTTTGGCGCTCGATGCGAGTACGAGCGTCTTCTTGCTGTCGTTCGTGAAGAACTTGGCGCTGATCGCGACGAGCTCGTGGATCTGATGACGCGGTGGAGTCGCTGTCGAGGTGGATCCGACGATTCGGCAATCTTGGCCTTCGGGACGGAGAGTGCACAGTGGTTGCACCCCCACCGGTCTTGTCGCCACCGGCTCGTGCCTGGCTGACTTGCCGCGGCTGCGACGTGCTCGGCTGCCGTTGAGTGTCGCCGTTGGCGAAGCCGATGAGACTCTGAATGGTGGCCCTCCAGTCGTCGATCTTGTCTGCCGTTGGAGGGTAGTCCAGGAGCAGTTGAGCTCGCACTAAAGCTTCTGCTGTAGTGGCGGGTGGCGGTGGCGAACGGTGCGAGGAGCGGGATATGCTCGGACTTCTAACTATGTTAGAAGGAGCAGTATCCCATCCAGGCGACCGTGCCTCGCTTGTGCCAGCATGTTGGCGTGCATGCTGGTCTTGAGCACTCCGAGATCCACCAGCTCGATCTTGGTCCAGCAAACGCATAGTACCGTGAGTACCATGACGCTGCCGGTCCCGCGCCTCCTGAGATGGGCGCGGTGCATGTACGGACGCCGAGGTCTTGGAGTGTGCCCGGTCATTGTGGGAGCCGGCTACGCCGCCGATGGGCAGCGCAGCCTTGTCCTTGGACCTGGAAGCACCGTGAGCTCCCTCGTCGGCGCCCGTTCTTCCGCCGGCGTCTGTCCCATCAGCCGTTTGCTCCGGCGGTGGTGGGTTCGGTGCGGACGGAGCAGCCGCCTCCGAAGCCTTCTTCTTCGGCGGCATGTCAATGAAGATGATGAAGATCTAGCTCGTGTGAACGCCGGATCTGGTTCACACAACCTCGACACCCCTACCTGGCGCGCCAAAGATGTCGGGGGACTAATCCACGAGCACCTATGGGACCGGCGGACCGAGTCCCTTTCGGTTTGGCGGGGGCGAGGGTCGCACGAAGAGTGGATCGAGGCGAAGCACACGAGCAGTTTACCCAGGTTCAGGCCGCACGGATGCGTAAAACCCTACTCCTGCTTTGTGGTTTGTATTGAGTTCTTGCTCGAGAGCGCGGAGTGCTACAGTACACCCCAGCAGCTAACGAGACCGAGTGTGAGTGTTCTCTTCCTCCCTCTCTACGTTGCGCATGGGCCTCCTTTTATATGCTCAAGGGGTCAGCGACAGGTGGCAATGTAGACAAGGGTAAAAATGGAAAGGTGTTGCGGTTGGTACAGCTACCTGCTATAGTGTATCATACCTAACCCCGACGGCAGGGGACAAAGGCATTAAATTCCTGTCTGCGTCGCTCAAATAGTGCAAAAGGGACCGTCAGGGACGCCACCGCTCGCCACGATGGCAATCTTGTCAGCGCCGCTTGCCACCGCGCACCGCTGGCTGCACAGCCTCCTGCCACGTACGCCTGGAAGGGTCCCAGAGCGACACGTTGGTGGATGTGCTGGAGCGCGTACACAGAGTGGTGGCTTGCCGCGGCAAGCGCCTTGCCGCGATCGTTGTCTTGTCGCGTCCAGGAGCTTGTCGCTCACCGGGCCTTGCCGGGACGCGTGGCGCGTCGCGGCAAGTTCCTTGAGATGCCTTGGTTGGCCTTCCCGGCAAGCTCCTCTTGCCGGGGTCTTGTCTCCTTGGCTTGGATACTTTGTCCTTGAATGGCTCCAAAGGAACCACGGAGGACCTTGGCGGTCACCCGGCAAGCCTTGCCGCGGGATGCTGCGACTGCCCGTGCACAAGTTCGGGATACTAGGGTACCCCTACTCTAGTACACCGACAAATACGCAAGATGACGGGAGCTCCATGGCCCAAAGGTTCCATTCTAGAGGTGTCTGAATTGTGGCAACAGGAGTGGTTCTATATCACGGCTCCTAGAAGTGCCAAGTGGGCGGCCGCCCCTGTTTTCCGCCCGGGCCCCCCACCACAACTGATGTCATGGATTAGCAGAGGACTGAGCTGGGGTCCAGCCAAGGACGTGCCTATACTGCAAAGCCGTAGTCAAGATCTACTCAATGGAGATTTCAGCTTGGTTGTGGTCACACAAGTTATGCTGGTTCGTCAAGTCCAGCCTTGCAAACGCTGGCCCCTTCGCTTGTGGCAGTTCAATCCCGAGGGACCGCATGCCATTCAAAATTTCCTCGGCCTGACGCATGAGGAGATGTACAAGTCATTCTTCGGACCTCAGGTAGAGTGTCCGGAAATTACCGAGGACGTGGGCCTGACCAGTAATCGTGCCGCCGAACAGGTAAGGAATCTTCCAGCCGAACATACTGTCTCTCATTTGTTACGAAGTTATTTCTGAGAGTTCGCTTTTTGATCAGGACTGGAAAACGAAGGCGAAGTTGATTCGGTGTTCGGCCCCCCTCCCTGAGGGTTTGGAAAATCCGGTGCTGGAAAAGATGCTCCAGATCGCACCTTGCCCGGAGCCTTTGAAGGAAGATACTGTGGAGGATAATAAGGGCGGACGCGGGCCCCCAACGCTGCCCATTCTAACCGAGGGAGCAAGCGTCTCCATGAAGGAAGACGACCGGAAGAGGAAAAGGAACGCGCCCGGGGATTCGAAAGCCGAAGCTTCCAAACGGGAGAAGAAGTCTCCCACAGAGGGTCCTACCTCGGGGGGTGCTGTTGCCGCACAAAGTCCGTGGGGGGGTCAATTCTCCCACGAGTCATAAGTGACCCGAAATACTTTAATAGTACAGATATGCCATCTTTTTCTTCTGAGAAAATAACCACCGCATATATTTTTGCAGTTCGGGCCTTAGCCCCTCTCAAATGAGCTCGTCTCCGGGGGATCTTGTTCCAGAGATGATGGAGAGAGAAACGCCTCCTCCAGACTCCTCCGCTCCAGAAGCGGGCGACCCTGAAGTGTCGTTGTCGGTGTCAAAACCGGTGGATCTCGGGTAGGGGGTCCCGAACTGTGCGTCTAGGCCGGATGGTAACAGGAGACATGGGACACTTTGTTTCACCCAGGTTCGGGCCCTCTCGATGGAGGTAATACCCTACTCCTGCTTGATTAATATTGATGATATGGGTAGTACAAGAGTAGATCTACCACGAGATCAAGGAGGCTAAACCCTAGAAGCTAGCCTATGGTATGATTGTTGTGTATGGAGTTGATTCTGTCCTACGGACTACAACCCTCCGGTTTATATAGACACCGGATAGGGTTAGGGTTACACAGAGTCGGTTACAATGGTAGGAGATCTTGAA